>NC_051068.1:16105622-16405622 GCF_004664715.2 Peromyscus leucopus | reverse complement strand
ACTGAGTGTTGGGAAATATTTTTATCAAGCTGACAGAACAAGTGAATGCATATGCTGAATCTAATAATAAAAATTACGTTTTATATCTTTTATGTCTTCTTTAGTTTCTTTTTAGCTAATCTATATTTTTTTCCCTAAGATATCAGGCTGATAGTTTTGAAAGAAAACCATTTCTTGTGGTTAGGTTGAAAACTACTAATGTTAACAATATGATCTGTCAATTACAACATTCGGTCCTTACTTTTCATCTACGTGACATGACACACATGGTATTTACTAATAATCTGAGGTTTGCAGTGCATTGTTGCGGGGAAGCAGTACTGATGGCTTGATTATTAGTTCTCAGCACTATTGTCTGCTTTCCTTGACATGTCTTTTCTAGTTTACCACAGGGTTTTCTGAGATCTCTTCTACTCTTCATCGTTAAAAAGATTTTATGTCTACTGTAAGTATCGTTGAATTCCATCAAATGCTTTCCTGCTTCTATATAGAGGGTCATATATCTCACCCTGAAGAAGTTTACTGCAAGTATAGTGAATTACATTAATGTTTTAGAGGCGCCACTTTTTTTTTTTTTTTTTTTTTTTTTTTTTTTTTTTTTTTGGTTATTCGAGACAGGGTTTCTCTGTGTAGCTTTGTGCCTTTCCTGGATCTCACTCTGTAGACCAGGCTGGCATAGAACTCATAAAGATCCGCCTGCCTCTGCCTCCCAAGTGCTGGGATTAAAGGAGTGCACCACCACCGCCCGGCTGAGGCACCACTTCTTATGTTGTAGGAATAAACACAGTTTTAACATAGTGAAAAATATTCTTCACAACATCTTCATTTAGAATGCTTTTGGTTTTCCTTAGGAGAAAGATTGCTCTATAGTTTTCTGTGATTTCTTTTTGCATGTCTTCATCAATAACTATCTATTGATGAAATGATGGTCAGTATTCCAGATGCTATGAATATAGCATAAACAAAGCATGTGAAAAGTCACAGATCACACTCTGAGACAGAGAACACCATGTAATGCTAGATGGTAGTTAAGTTCTGAGAGAAAAAATAGGACAACAATGTGGAGAGTGAAATGTGGTGTATGTTTACAATTTTAAAATAAATGTCCCCTTAGGGGAACCTAAGGAGTTAAGGAAAGCAGTCACAGATGGATAGGAAGGGTCAGCCACTTCAGAGGGCTTGAGGTAAGGGGCATTCAGGACCCAATAGCTAAGTTGAGATGAAGCATTAGTTCAGCGTGATAATAGAAGGGAGTTGGTAGGAGGCAGAGTGCTGCAAATATTAAGGACATTATATTGGTGGTTCAGAAGCATGGTGCTAGCTGTGGTGAAGGGTGCCTGGCTGAGTCACAACATGGCAGATGATGTCATGAATGGAATGTGAAAAGGAAAGAAAATTTGCATGGACTGACCAGATGCAAGAGAGCAAGGAGGCTCTGTCTTGCTTTTTTCTTTTCTTTTTTCATTTATTTTTAATTTCTGTGTATGTGAATGCCTGCTTATCTGTTTGTGTAGCATATTCATGTAGTTGCCTGTGAAGCTCAGAAGTCTTTGGAACTTCTAGAACTGAAGTTACAGATAGCTGTGAGCCTTCTGATGTGGGGACTGGGAACTGAACCTAGGTCTTCTACAAGAACAGCAAGTTCTCTTTACTGAGCATCTCTCTGGTCCCAGCTCTGATTTTTAAAATAACTGACAGGAACTAGCTAGGGTTCCATTAAGTTGGAAGTTCCTTCTAAGAGAGATGCTCCCAAAGACTATGACCTCCAACTAAACCCCACTTTTAAAGATCCTACCACATCTTTACATTACCACACTGAGGAACCAAAGCTTCCAGTACAGGAACCCTTGGAAGGCAAACCACACCCAAACCATAGGAGACTGACATCAAGATTTTTTTTTATGTCTTGAACAACTAGAGAATGAAGGTACTTTAAGATGGGAAAGAATTGGGGATAATTGTTCAGGAAAATGGTATATAGTTAGGTGTAGTTTACAAAATAAATTGAGAAATTGAGGAGTCCTTGCTTTGAGGATTATATTCAACTTTAATATTGGAATATTAGGGGGAAATTACCTGTGAAATGTCTTGGGTATGGAGTTTGTGCAATAGGAAAACATCTTTACTGTGTTTAATTTTAAGGGCCATGCTGTGGGATGTTCTGTATGTCCTGTGGGAGCCCTTCTTGGGTTCTTTGTGGCGTTACCCAGCAGGTCCGCATAGAGGATGATTAGGACCATGGGCCTGAGTGCAAGTGTCTGAGATGGTCTGCACTTGGCTGTGCTGGGGGATGGTCTGTATGTCAAGTTGTTCTGATTGATCAATAAATAAAACCTGATCGGCTGTGGCTAGGCAGGAAGGATAGGCGGGACTAACAGAGAGGAGAAATAAAAGGACAGGAAGGCAGAAGGACTGACTGCCAGATGCCGCCATGACCAGCAGCATGTGAAGATGCCGGTAGGCCACCAGCCACGTGGCAAGGTATAGATTTATGGAAATGGATTAATTTAAGCTATAAGCACAGTTAGCAAGAAGCCTGCCACGGCCATACAGTTTGTAAGCAATATAAGTCTCTGTGTTTACTTGGTTGGGTCTGAGCGGCTGTGGGACTGGCGGGTGACAAAGATTTGTCCTGACTGTGGGCAAGGCGGAAAATTCTAGCAACAGGGCCATTTGCATTTGACAAAAATAGGTTAGGAAGTGGCAACAACAGCTTCTTGTCACAAGCCCAGTGCTGGAAAGCATTTGTTCTACTCATTTTAGTCACCCGAGTTTTAGTGTGTGTTTCTACCATTGCTGTTCACAAGCTGAGAGGAACAGAAAGCTGACCATTGGGAATTAAATGCTTTGATCTGAAAATGACATGGCACTCAGCTCACAATGCTTGGCCAATCCTTCAACAGGGCCTTGTCTATCTTCAAGAAGCAGAAACTGGTTCATCTAAACAGAAATAGAGGAGACGCCAACACTGGCAAAAACAGTTATGCCAATGTATGGGATGTTCTCTGAGACATTCTTTTAAAGTCTGCTTGTTTTGTAAAGATACAATGTTGTTTGTGAGGTTGGTTATTAAAATACCTGCACTTACATTCTGCTTTTCATTCCTAATGCTTTTTATTTATGCCATTTGTTGTTTTTCTTTGTCAGTATAAAAATGTGAAAATGAAGTTCTGTTATTTTAGCTGTTAAGAGCCTCTAATGACATTAGCAGATTAATAATTAGAGAAAAAAGGACTATGCTATATGAATAGAAAATGTATTAAGTCCATGAAGAATAGTAATTATATTCTCTGGTCTCTTATTCAGATAACTATCAATTGTAAATGTTTCTGTATTGAGTTTTCTAATGTAGAGACAAAAGCATTTGCTCTTGGCTTCTAATCAATTTTTCTTGTGTTTTCATCAGATAAGCTGATTAGAAGTAACATGAATGAACATATGGGGTCCTTATACGAGCTAGATAGAGGTCTAGTGTTAAAATGGAATTGGAAATTGGCTTAGAAAATAGACAAGTAGATAATATGAAATAGGATAGTAAATATATATTTACGTATATTTGTGGGTTTTATTATTGTGGGTTTTATATGAACATTGAACTTCCAGTTAGTTGTGTTTGAATGTCTCTGATGAAGTTTTTAAAAGATTATGTGGAAATACCCATAATTAAAGGTAGACATATGAAAAATGCTTTCTCTAATTCCTGTGCTTGATATGTGGGTTAGCTTGCTCAACATCTGTTCCTCTTACCTTCTATTTGGAGATGATGAAGTAGTAAAATCTACATTTCTCTTCCACACTTACAACTATTAACAGACATACATTTCTATTATGTAAAAATGAAGCAGAGGTCATGTTGCCAAGTGTGCTCGAAAGACGTTCATAAGTAACACTGGTGTTTGGAGGGTTTTAGCAGCTTTATGAAATTACAACTGCTGTCCAGAGGCAGCCTCAAAAATGAACACTTGGTTGCTCATCTAGACTAATTGAATTGAAAGAAATGGTTATCCCAGAGTCCTGAAGAGGGAGATGCTGGGAGTCATGACAGTCACACATTTATCTGTGATCACCTGAAATATAAGTCCAATCTAAATGCTGTTGTATTTTAACATAAACAAAGAATATGTGAATTCTTCTCATCTCAAGTATAATTAAGAAAAATAAAAGAGATTGCCATAATTAGCCATTCTATTGCACTGGTTGAAAAAAACAAACAGGAAAGGTGTTGACTGGGTCCTGGTCAATTTGGTTACACATTCCCATAAGCACTGAGACAAGAAGGGATAGTTATTACTGGGGATATTCATTATCTAGAAATCTCGATGAGGAATCTATATAATCTTTCTTTTACTATATGTGGCAAGTAAAGGGGCCTCAGAGAAGCCTGTCTGCAGCCACTGCTTACATCAGTCATGTAGATTTCCTCTGCAGTCAGAAATCACTTCACAAAGGATAACTTCCCAAAGCCATTCCTGGCCTTGCTGATCCTCTGAACAGTCATGCCAAAATATGGCCAAAAAAAAAAAAAAAACACCATTTGGAGTGGTATATTTCAAATGTCAAAATACTTCTCATTCTTTGCACATTTCATACATGTATACAATGTATTTTGATCATACCCATCCCCTATTATCTCCTTACAGCTCCACCTTCAAGAATCCCCAACACAGCTCCTCCCAGCTTCATGTCTTTTTAAAAAATAATCTACTGCATCCAATTCATGCTGTCCATATGTGCATGGGTATGGGGCCATCCACTAGGACATGGGTGGACTCCCAGTTGTCACCCCACCCAAACAGTGGCTTTCCCTCTCAGCAAGCTTCCTCTGACAATAGCTCCTCAATTGGGAATTGGGCTTGGAAGCCAGTATCCTCATCTTTGCTGAGATTGTAACTAGTTTGATCTTGTGCACAGAGGACCACAGATGCTACAGGTTCATGTGTGAAGCAGCCTTGCCATGTCCAGAAGCCAGTGTTTCATAGCTCTCATCAGCATCATTTGGAACTTGCATTCTTTCTGTCTCCTCTTCGACCATAGCCCCTGAGCCTTGGGTTGAGGGAGGTTGGACCCATCTATGACTGAACACTCATAGTCACATATTTTCAGCATTTTTGACTAGTTGTGAATCTCTGCATTACCACTGCTCTTTTAAAAAAGAAACTTCTCTGACCAAAGTAGAGAGAAGCACAAATCTCTAGATAAAGGTATAAAATGTTTAGAAGGTCATTTGAAAACATGACCTTTTAGCAATACGGTAACAGTAGAGCCTATGACCTCCCCAGGCATGGATTTTTTTTTACAGGTTTACAATACAAGACCTGAAATCCTGGCTGTGGAGTCTGTCTCAAATCCAAGCAGAAAGTGAGTGGTTAGCCCCATAAAGGTCATGCCACTATCACACTGCTGGGCACGTCTTGCCTGGCAGGTCTGCAGAATCCAGTGCTAGGCAAGACTGTTGATGACTTTTCAGCTACCTTCCATCACTATGAAATTTATTCAGCAGATGGAGAGTCCCTGGTCAGTTTGAGGTTGATTTCTGGAAAATTATTGATATTCAGAGATTGTAATGTGGGAATCTTAGTATTCAAAGTTTTTTTCCATAAGGAAATTAAACTGCTTTAATTTTATACTTAATAAAAGGAATTCAGTGAACTTCTAGAACATTTATTAACATCTTGGGCCATAGAATTTTAGTGTTGTGGAATATTTTTTAACTATGTAAAGATGTGTTACATTTGTTTATGCTGTGGAATATTGCTTTAACTGTGTAAAGGTGTGTTACTTTTGTTTATGCTGCATTTGTTTAACGATGTAAGGATGTGCTACATTTGTTTATGCTACATTTGTTTAATTATGAAAAGATGTGTTGCTGTTTCACCTTGCCTGCCTAAGGCACCTGAATAAAAGTATGAATAGCCAATAGCTAGGAAGAAGAGGGATAGACTAGGCTAACAGGCAGAGAGAGTAAATAGGAGAAGGAATCTAGGCTCAAGAGAAAAATGAGAAGAGAAGGGGAAAGAAGAAGGAGAAGAGAATGGGGGAGAAAAAGAGAGATATGACTGGAGCTGGAAGCCAGGCAGCTGCCAACCAGATATAGAGACAGCAGGAAAGTAGGACAGAAAGAGATGGGGGGAAGAAGGAGGAGGAGAAGAAGGGGAGAAGAAACAGGTTAAGTTATAAAAACTAGCAAGAAATGAATCTAAGCTAGGCTGAGCATTCATAACTAAAAATAAGTCTCCATGTCATGATTTGGGAACTGGTTGATGGCCCAAAATAGAAAGCCTGGTACATTTTAGCACTGACTTTTTATAGTATTTTAAAGTATGCTATATTTTCAATGTCAAACAAGTAGAAAGATGGAAAGTGGGAAATGAAAGAGAATATTGCTTCTACTTTTTTGTTTTTTTTTTTTTTTTTTTTAGAGACTGAGTAATAGGTTGGGGAGCTGCCTTGATGAGTAAAGTGCTTACTGTACAAGTCTGAGGCCCTGAATGTTAATCTCTAGAGCTCACACAGAGCCAGGCACAGTAGAGTCTATAATTGCAGTGCTCCTGTGGTAAAACGGGAGACAGAGACAAGAGAGTCCCTGGAAACTTGCTGCCCAGGTAGCCTGGGGTGTGACTGATGATGGACAACCAAGAGAAAAAGTGGAAGCTGAGGATAGACACCCACATTTGTCCTCTGACCTCCACATACATGCCTGCACACACACACACACACACACACACACACACACACACACGCACACGCACAACACACACACACACACACACGCACGCACACGCACACGCACAAGCACACGCGCGCACACACACACACACACACACACACACACACACACACACACGAGTGTGCACATGTCATACATATACACACAAATAAAAAAATTAAACTGTTAATATTTAATCATACAAATGTACCCAAAAAAAATCTTTACTGATTTGTGGATGGACACAGTTGTTTCAATATGGAGCTGCCATGAGCGACCCTGGAGTGAGGGCAGACTGTGGTTGTCTGTTTAGCACATAGATTTTATTTCCTAAGGATATGTGGATGAATTAGCTTTAAGTTTTTGAGAAGCCTCCATATTGTTTCCTATAAGGGCAGGAGTAGTATCTATCTAACCAACAAGATACAAATGAACCTGTGTCTATATCCTCACCAATACTGGTATCTTTTGTGACTTTAATAATAACTATGCTAACAGATAAGAGGTCTTGTTGTGATTTTAATTTACATTTCCTTAGTGGTAACTATGACTTAACACTTTTTAATATAACTGTTGGCCATTTGTCTGACTTATTTTTTAAATTATCTCTTGAGATTATAATTACATCATTTCCCCCTTTGCTTTCCTACCTTCAACTACTCCCCATATACTCCTCCTTACTCTTTTAAAATTCATGGCCTCTTTTCCTCTTTTTTTTTTTTTTTGTGTGTGTGTGTGTGTGTGTGTGTGTGTGTGTGTGTGTGTGTGTGTCCTGCAAAGTCTGTACAATATTACTTGTATTCACATTTTGAGGGAGGGTCATTTTATATTGGATAACCAATCGTTGTCCTCCTCTCTTCCCTGGGGAAGACTGTTTCTCCTGCTCTCTGCCTTCCTTCCTTCGTTGCCTGTAGTTCTTTACGGCTGAGGCCTCATGAGCTTTCCCCCTTTCGCATGAGTAGGTCTATTGAGATAGTCTGTGTTCAGGTCTTGTTTAGGCAGACAAGCTGGTGAGACTTCACAGGTCTAGCATCTCTGAAATGGCTAGAAGACACCACCTCACAGCAAACTTCCTGTTCTTCTGACTGTCACAAGCTTTCCAGCCCTCTTCTGCAACAATCCCTGGGCCTGAGGTGCAGGAGCTGTGTTACAGATATAGATTGGGACTGGGCTCCACAACTCTGTAGTTTGATTGGTTGTACTTTTCTTTAATGGTCTCTATCTGTTGCAAAGAGAAGTTTTCTTGATGAAGGAAATAAGATATACTTATTTGTGATTAAAAGGATTAAATATTTAGAATACAGTTAAGGATTCTGCTGGTTTAGAAAAGTGGTGGTTATAGCTTCTCCTCCAAAATCCCTAACATCATTATCCCCGAGTAAATTGGCTAGGTTTACAGTACTAGGCTTTGTTTCCCTCTTGCTGAGTAGGACTCAAGTCCAATCAGAGAGCTGTTGGTTACCATCAAGGTATGTGTACCCTTGGGGTTATTTGTCAGGCTAGCCATTATTGTGGTTCATAGGCATCATAACTAGTAGACTATTGGTTATTTCCCTTCTTTGTATACTTGCTTAGAGTCATCTGATCATGAAAGCTAGTCCCCAGAGAGGAGATTTTCAGACCTGATCCAGCTCAGGTTCTCTGGGTCCTGTGTCTGAAGTGTAGGATGTGATGTCTTCAGCAACAGGGACTTGCCTATACCTCTTGGGGGAGTCAAACAAGGACAATAGCAATAGCCTGTACTGCTTTGGGAGTCTCTTGAACAACCCTGACCAAAAACTCAAAAGTGGAGTTCCATGCCTAGTGTTGGGTTTTTGTTAGGCTATGACTCAGGGGAAGCATTATCAGCCCAGATGGAGACTTTGATTTAAACCATATATTTATATGTATACACAGACTTCCATTTGTTGTAGTTATTTTTAATTAGATGATATTAATATGGCTGCTTATGACTTTTTCAAACATCCTTACTGTTCCCCCTTCTCTTCCGTTTCTGTATTTATTGCCCCTCCCTAATTAAAGCCTCCCTCTGTGGTTCCCATTTACCTCCTCAGCTCACTTGTACCCCTCACTATTGCTCCTTCCAGCCCTGCCACACAGTGGTCCCTTTTTACATTCTGGTTTCTTTAGTCACTCTAAGTTATACACTCACTTCTGAAGATTTGGAGCTAAGAACCTCAGATGACAGAGAGCATTGGACATTTACCTTTCTGGATCTGGGCTGCCTCATTCAATATGATCTTCCATAGTTCTATCCATTTACCTGCAAATTTCATGATTTCCTTTCTCTTTACAGTTGGATGGTATTACATAGTGTATATGTACACACTTTCATTATCTACTTGTTAGTCGAAGGACATTTAGGTTGTCTCCATTTCTAGCTATTGTGAATAGAGCAGCAATGAATACGGCTGAGCGAGTATCTGTGAAGTAGAATGTTGAGTCCTTTGGGCATATTGAGGAGTCATATAACACGGCCATAGCATAGATTTATTTTTATTTTTAAGAGTCTCTGTCTTGATTTCCAGAGTGGCTGGACCAGCTTGCAACCCTACCAATTGTGAACAAGGGTTCCCCTTTCCCCACAGCCTTGCCAGCCTTTTGTGTTTGTTGTTTTATGGATCTTTGCCATTCTGACTGGGGCAAGATAAAATCTCAAAGTTGTTTGCACTTGCATTACCCTAATTGCTATGGATGATGAACATTTTTTAAATATTTCTTAGACATTTTTTCTTCTTTGGGAACTTTTGCTCAGTTTCAGGCCCAGTTTTTGAATGGGTCATTTTGTTTGTCTAGTTTTTGAGCTCTTTATGTATTCTGGCTATTAAACCTCTGTCAGATGTGTAGCTGACAAAGATTCTCTCCCGATCTGTGGGCTTCCTCTTCACTCAACTGATTCTTTCTTTAGCTGTGTAGAAGCTTTGTAGTTTTATTAGACCCCACATTTCAATTGTTGGCCTTAGTTCTTGGACAAACAGAGTCCTGTGTATAAAGTTCTTTCCCACACCTATGTGATGTAGGTACTACCTAGGTTTTCTTCCAGCAGTTTCAGTGTTTCAGGTCTCACATTTAGGTCTTTGATCCATATGGAGTTAGTATCTGTGCCTATGTGTGCCTGTTGTTGGTGTGTAAAAAAAAAAAAAAGCATTGGTTTGTGCACATTGATTCTGCATCTTGCCAAGTGCTGAATTTATCATTTCTAAAAGTTTTCTAATAGAATCATTGGTATTGCTAATGTATATAGTCTCATATCTGAGAAAAGGGATAGTTTTACTCCTTCTTTTCTTATTTCCATCCCTTTAATTTCCAGCTAGTACTTCAAGCATGATATTGAAAAGGAGAGGGATTTTAGACATCCCTGTCTCTTCCCTGACTCCAGTGGGATTGCTTCTTGTTTTCTCATTTCAGGATGATGTGTAGATTTCTCTTATATAGCTGTACATTGTTGAACTACTCTCCCTCTAGTCCTACATTCTCTAGAACTTTTTATCATGAAAGCATATTGGATTTTGTCAAAGGCTCTTTCTGAATCTGTTGAGTTGACTTTGTTCATTTATGTGCTTTATTACATTTATTGACTTACGTATATTGGACAATCCTTTCACTTCAGGGATGAAGACAACCTAGTCATGGTAGATAATCTTTCGAGGGTATTCTGTCTGCAAGTATTTCATAGAACATCTTTGAGTCTATGTTCATTGGGATATTGTCCTGCAGTTTTCCTGTTGCTGTTTTATCTTTATCTGACTTTGATCTTAGAGTGATACTGCCTTTATTGAAGAAGTTTGGTCATGTCTTTTCTTGTATTTCCAAATTCTTGAGTTGCATCATTAAATCATTTTTGTATTCTTTCTGATTTTGGTTTTCTGACTTGTATTCTTTCTGATTTCTGGTATTCAGGTGATACTGGCTTAATAGAAGGGCTTGAATTTAGTTCATTCTTGTTTTTCCAAATTCTTGATTTGTGTTGTTAAATAGTTTGGTTGTATTTCTTTCTGTTTTTTTTTTTTTTTAATGTAGGCACTTAGAGCTATAAATTTCTCTTGTAGCACTACTTTTATGTGCTCCAGAGATATTATGCTGTGTCTTCATTTTGGAATTTTTATTTTATTCCTGATTTCTTTCTTGACCCATTTATCACTCAGCAATGAGTTGTTTAATCTCTGTGAGTTTATATACTTAGAGTTTTATTTGATGTCAATTTTAAGTTTTATTGCATGATAGTCAGATAGAATACAGGGAATTATAGACAGAAAGTGTTACTCAGAAAAGCTCTCAGTTTTAGGGATTTAGAGAGAGTATAGGGCATATGGTCTATATAGAACACAGTAAGGACAATGACTTAAGCATGCTCTGTTTCACTCTGTAATAAATTCACCTGTTCCACAGTATGCTCAAGGGTCATGGAGCTGAGTTGAGTGCTGATGACTAATTAATACAACTAATAATAAATAAACTAATAACTATGAAAATCTAATAAAATTAAACTAATTTAATATTATAAATTGTATCTGATCTCAGTATGTATGCACACCATCTTAGATTTCTTTTATACTTTTATTTCAAGCTTTAAGTAGAAGAACAAGCTTTGTTTTTTATTCTGTTTTTATGTCCAGTCACAGGCTTTTAATAAAAAGAGAGTCATTAGGGAGGGACTAGTGATATTCATGGAATAGCTCTTTTCATATAATATGACTGTCCTGATTCCTGGGAATTGACTTTGCTAGTATAAAATGGAGAGAAAATGTACTGATGCATGAAGTTATTATTTTACTGAAATTAATCTATTTGGGGCTCCAGTGTGATAACATGAATGGAGCAAAGGCTGCACACAGTGCCTCCCCCACCCCCAAGGAAAACAGAATGGCCTAGAAAGGAATTAGGATTAGCAACATAAAATTAATAAAAATCCCAAGCAATACTGTAGCAAGGGGACATGAAGAGAGATGTGATAAGAAAGCTTGTTTTTCTTTAGCTGTGGTTATAAAGTAAAGAAATATGTGAAGTGGAGCATCAGGAGCTCTTTCACTGAGAAGCATGGACTTAATGCTTGGGCCCCTCTCCTATTAGACCATCTCTTTTTTAATTTGCAATATTTCCTTCTTTCTTGGTCAAATTGTAAATAGATCAATTTTCCTTTATCAACTTATTTCATAATTTATTTTTAAATGTTTAAGGTTTATGAACCTAAATATCCTAGTCAATACCAGTGTGAAGTGAGAAATGTACAGGAGAAGGAAGGGTGTTAGCCACAACTTCTGTGAATGCATTCAGTGCCACTCCAAATCAACGGCATGCATTTGTACTGTGGCTGTGTAAGACAGTTATAAATGCTCAGGCATCAACATGAAGCTTCCCCGGGGAGCAGTGAACTATCGTCATGGTTTCTGTAGCAAGTCTGTATTTCTCATTTTACCATGTGCAATTTTTAGGCTTTTCTGTTACCCTATGTTGTAATTTTCTACTGAATGATCTATCCCATTGTACAGAAACACGTTCTATTGGTTTTGGAATGGACATAACAAAGAATTAACAAGTAGTAGCAATTGGAAGTGAAAAATCTATATTTGCAAAATTCAGCATAAAATTTAAATTGTTAGTAAGTCTTTCAAAGAAGTCTCTAGATACAATTTCATCTCCTTAGGCACAGCTCATCTACTCATTGCTACTAATCTAGGATCTTGCATAGGAAACACGTGGCTGGGGGTTTTAAAGTCACCATCAAAACTTTCCAATTTCTAACTTGAATTTCTGCAAACATTGTTTTGTTTCTCTAGAGGGGACAACAGAACACTAGGAAAAGTACTGTTTAAATATCTTCTTTCACTCAACATTACAATTTTATATGGTAAGCATTTCATTCCATTTTAATGAAAAAAATTGTATTCACAGAAGTGTTATGGTTTGAACATGAAATGCCTCCCTCCCTGGAAACACATTGAGCACGTGGTCTCCCACTGGTGGTGATATTTGGGGGAAGCTGTGGAACTTTTAGAAGATGAAGATTAATGGAAGAAGTGGGTTACTGGGAACAATCTTTGAGGTTTATAACCAGATCCAAATTCCTGTCCTGTCTCTGTTTGTGATCCACATGAGATGGTAGAAAGACAGGTAATTATGACGACATGGTCACAGGAGATGAAGAAGGGTCTCCTCCTAAATCTGATCCGCTGACAAAGGGACTTTAAAACCACTGATAAGGACCAAATAGTCCACACAGACAATTGTATGTTTTTCATGAGGTATCTTGTCTAAAATAGCGACTAAACTGTGCTCACTGAGGACTGGCTGATGCATTTCCAAAGACACCTCAGCCATGGATATCAAGGACAGTAAGTAGGGTGTGCTTACTTAGGGATAAAGTGATGTAGAAGCTTAGTTGCCAACACGCTCCTTCCTCAGACCTATATAATTCTGTTTAAGGAGAAAATTTCTTTAATTTTTAACCTTGTTACAGATTCCACTCTTTGGTCAATGTTAGGAACCGGCAAGGAGAGCATCTTCACAGTGCTTAGAGATGGACCTGGAGCCAGCAAAATCCTATCACAGACCCATTGTAAAGAAGCCTGCCCTCAGCTTTCCCTTGAAAAGCTCACAGATGTCCATTGCAGCATGCTTTACTGTCTCTTGGAGCACTTTTCTTTCTGCTTTTAATAAATCCAACTTTCCTTCATATTTTGTTCACCCTGAGATTCATTTCTTTATTAAGGCCACTACTAAAGCCACGAATGTTCAGTTTTACCTGGGTGGGTCACTGAAAAGAACTCAGGCATTGTTTATATGGTATAGAGCTATGTCTTCATTGATGGTGACACACGTGATGGTTAGTATGGGTTGGCAACTTGACACAACCCAGGCAAACATGAGAAGAGAGTCTCAAAGAGGGATTCCCTACATCATATTGCTGTGTGTGTGTGTGTGTGTGTGTGTGTGTGTGTGTGTGTGTGTGTGTGTAGCATGAATCTTCAAAGTTCTTATTAACAAATTCAAACCCGAGGCCAGTTATTGGGGTCAATGCTGGTAGATCAGAGAGACAGAACAAGCCACAGCTATCTCACCTTGCCAGTTCCTCAGCTGGTCCTGTTTCCTCAGACTGGAAGCTTCTGTGTCCTCATTCCAATGGCTCTCAGCTGAACTGCTGCTTAAAAGCCTGAAGCTTAACCAGCCACATGCTTAACCAGCCAAAAGCCTTTAGTTTCTGGTCCTCACACCTTATATATCTTTCTGCTTTCTACCACCACTCCCTGGGATTAAAGGCTGGCTTTCTGGGACTAAAGGCGTGTGTCACCATGCTTGGCTATTTCCAGTGTGGCCTTGAATTCACAGAGATCCAGAGGGATTTCTATCTCTGGAATGCTAGGATTAAAGGTGTGAGTGCCACCATTTTCTAGCCTTTGTATCTAGTGGCTGTCTGTTCTCTGACCCCAGATAAATTTATTAGAGTACACAATATTTTGGGGAACACAATACCACCGTGTGTGTGTGTGTGTGTGTGTGTGTGTGTGTGTGTGTGATTTTGATTATGTTAATTGAATTCAGAAGACCCTCCCACCTTGGGTTCCCTTCCCTGCTTAGGGGATTCTGGATTGTGTAAAAGTAGAGGAAGCTAGCAGACACTAGCATGCAAGCATTAATTTATTGCTCTCTACATCTTGACATCATTTCTACCACTTCCCATCTACGGTGGACTATAATTTGGAATCGTGAGCTTTCCCCCTTATGTTGCATTGTGAGAATATTACCGCAACAGGAAAGGAAACTAAGACATACACCCAGATGCAAGCCAGGCTCTCGGTGTCCACAGTCAGCTGCTCCTGCCACCATACCGTCCTCACCACGATGATTATCTCTTTAAAGTGTAAGCTAAAGAAATTGTTCCCTCCTTAAATCCTTCCAGCCATGTATTTCATCACAACAATGGACAAAGTCTCTAATACATTAAATAAATTATCTAAAGTTCTCTGACTTGTACATGAGAAGAGAAGGAGCTCCCCCTTCCAGGGCTACAAACTTTGCATTCCCACCCCTTTCCTGTTCTTTTTCTCTGCATCTACATGCACGCACGCACGCACGCACGCACGCACGCACGCACGCACGCATACACAGCCCCCTTCCTGCTCATCTGCCTGCCAGTTTCTCATGCTTTTGCTCCAAGGTGACTTTCGCTCAGTCTCTTTCCCCGATGCACTGACTCTGCTGTTCCTGCTGTTTGCTCTTGCTGGTACACCTTGGCAGGGCCCACTGAAGGGTGCCCACTTTGACTTTGCTCACCAGACTTCCCTGGCGTTTGGCCTGGCCATGCTGGGATTCTTCCCTAATTAGATCCGTTCTTTCTTTTCCTGCCTGCTCTTCCACCCCAAACTGTGTAAATGTCTTGTTCTTCCATTTGTTACAATGTGTAAATGAAAGCTGGAGACACTGGCTGCTTCATGCCCAGCACATGGCTGTTCGCTCCCCTTCCCCAACAGCCTAGGAGACCCACAGCTTAAGGCGCAGCAGGCTGTATTCTCTACATGGCTCAGGCCACAAGAGCCCTTTTTCACTCTCCACTTCCTCGCTCCAAAAGGCTTTTATTCCTTTGATTTCTTGTACTGTAAACTCTTATTTCAGGATTTTTAAGTTGGTCATCTGACATGATTTCTCATGGAAAGTTTTGTCTGTCTTTCTGTTAAAAAAAAAAAAAAAGTCCCGTCCATCATGTGTATATGGATGGATCTGTGCCTGTGGGTTTGCTTCAGACTCACTCATTCAACCTCTTTTGTTCACTGAATTTCCTCTGGTTGTCTTCTAAGTATAGACTTAATGGTGTGTTTCATCAGACTAAAACCAGGCCCCAGGAAAAATGTTCATGCCTTTTAACCCAGGCTTTTGCTATGACACCAAGATGTACATCTGTTCTAATTGTCTTACAGACACCTGGGAAACAGTTCTGCTACTGTATCAAGGAATCTGGCCTGGTGGATCAGCCTCTAAGCAGGTCCACTCCACCTGCCAGACTTATGTGAAGGCCAACCCATAGGGGGCCCTCCAGATATGCCAGCCCTGCCATCAGTTCTGAGGACACCAATCAGGGGAGTACTGACAGATTGACTTCATCCACATGCCCACTCATAAAAAGCTCTGTTATCTCTTAGCTCTTATTGACACCTCTACAGGATGGGTGCAGGCACTCCCCACATTCAGGAAAACAGCAGATGTGATGGTTCAGGTACTCCTGGAATACATCACTCCTCAATTCGGCATGCCATGCCCCCAAGTTCCTGGGATATCAATGCTGGTACCACCTCTCCAGACTCAAGCAGGGCACCTATCCAGTATAAATTGGCACATCTCCATTCCATTCTTTCTGGCAATCTTCCCATGGCTAGTCCCATTCATAGGGTCAGTGATAAAAACCTATTTCTTCTCCTAGCTACTTACCTTCTCTGCTTCCTCTAGAAACAGATGCCTGAGGTCTCCAGGATGGCAGTTAAGCAAATGCCTCTTCACCCCCACTTCCCACTGAGTGTGAGTGCACTGACTCCCAACTTCTCCCCACGTCATCCTGTGCCAGCAGGAAGTAGACAGACTTGGACCAGTGCCCATGTATCCAAGAAGGTTGGGATGTTTAGCTGGGAACTTCGCTTTGTCCCTACTCCCCCTCCCTCTCCAGACCCTGCCCTCAGAAAGTCCACCAAACAGGGCTCCTTCCATGGAGCTGCTCAAAGGCTGTGCCTACAGGGTATTTAAGGCCTCTCCTTGGGAGCAGCTGCGTGATTTCTCCTTCCCCTGAGATCACCTGGGAATGCTTTGCTTATTAGACCTGGACTTTTAATTTGGCTTGATTTGACTTATTACATCAGTGGAGAAACACACAACCAGGGACTCAAAAATGCATCTCAAAAATACAGAAAGTTACACAGCTGTGGAACAATGTTCATTCTTATAGAAAAAAAAATGGGTTCTCTTAAGTCATCAGAAACCTAAAAAATGACAGCCTGAAGCATAGAAAATTATTTTGGTAAAACACAGGACCTCTGTTTGCTAGGCCTAAAGAAACAACCTGAAATAAAGGGAAAGCTTTTACAGTTTCCCACTGAGAATGGACACATGGCTCAAGAAAACATTTTTGTTGGTAGGGACACAAACTTGTTTTGTATCACAGTGCACTTTTGATATTTATGTTCAGTTTTAAGTGTATAAATAATTCCCTTATAATCAAAGCCAGTTTGATAGTACATAAAATTTCTCCCACAAGATTCATCTTCTGCAAACCTACGTTTTATATATTTGGTTTGCTGATCTTTGCTTTTTTGCTTTCTTAGTGTGAAACAATCTGTCTTCCTAATCTAGGACAAGGAAACCTTTCTCTCTTAGCAAAATAAGATAAAACAGAATGAAACACTACAAAATAAAGAGTTAATTATAGTTTTTTCTCATCACAAACATTTTTCTTTATGCAGTGGCTTTTCATTTGTTGTATCTAGTGATGTCAATTATTTATATTGGTCAAAATTTTTAAATCTTAACTTCCAATGCTATGAGGAAGCTAAATGGTGAAAGAAATTATCACTAATAGAGTTTGTATTGGTTGTTGCTAAAACCAATTACTTAAAAGTATACTGGAAATGCCTAGCTGAAGCAAGATTCTCAAACTTTAATATGCAGGTCTAATCTAGAGAATATTAGTAAAGTTCAGAGATGAATTCATCTGGGGCCGGGGTAGAGCAAGACTGAATATTTCCAAGAAACTTCAGATGATAGCAAGGATGCTGGTCCTCAGCAAGCATGTCAGTGGGTCTTGGTCCTCAGCATGTCAGTGGTTCTTGGCTACATATACAATAGGCTGAGGAGATTAACAATGCTGGTGTTTGGATGCCTCCCTTGGATATTTGGATTTCACTGGTCTGGAAGTAACCCACTACCAAGTTAGACATCTTGTGAGGGGACTTGGGAAGGAGTTCAGGTCCAGATGGCAAAGTAGGGTCCCATGATATAGATTATAGAGGAGCGGAGAGGTTCCAGGCCACATGTTGATTAGTTGTCTAAAATGCAAGGTGGGGGGGTGTTTTAGTTTTCTCGGTTCCTGAGTAGCAGAGAAAGGGAAGGGAGTTTGCATTCCAAAACAGGAATGTTTGACATTGAGGATGTAGAAAACTGGGAAAAGGGACCCTATTTAATTAATGGGTATCCACCATTATCTAGGGTGTGTTACCAGTAACCCCTGACAACTTAAGAGTCTGGTAGCCTGGGACATGCACATAGAATCAGCTATGAGGTAGGAGAGAGACAGAGTAACCTGAGCAGGGTCTAGTCTGGATTCTAACAGTCAATAATTTCTCCCTTCCTACAACTTCTCAATGAGCTGTTGGTGGTGGGTACCACTTGGCTCTGTGACAGTGGTGCAGGAGAAGGGTCCTTAGCTTGCACACAACAGGCACAGTGTTTGCTGCCTCTCTCTCTCCATCAGTTTCCAGAGTACTATTGCTGACAAACCAGGTTTCATCAGGTACCTGCTGAAGAATAGCCTAAAGAAATTACAAGAGAGAGAAAAGATGGCTAATTTTATCTTATATGTGAGGACTAAATGAAATAGGAAATCAAGTCAGGCTGAACAATATGATATGATTTGTTGTGAAATATTATTTTAAAGTGTGTTATTTTTGTTTATGTTGCATTTGTTTAACTGTGAAGCTGTGTTACTGTGCCTGTCTAAAACACTTGATGGTATAATAAAGAACTGAATGGCCAATAGCAAGGTAGGAGAAAGGATAGGTAGGGAGAAAAAAAGATATACAAAAATAAAAAAAGATAAAAGCCCAGAGGCAAAAGGCAGATGGGACAATTTAAGGTTAAGAAAAGCTGGCAAGAAACAAGCCAAGCTAAGGCCAGGAATTTATAATTAAAAATAAACCTCCATCTATGATTTATTTGGGAGCTGGATGGTGGGCCCTCAAAAGACTAAAAAGCAAACAACAACAGTGATCATTCAGCTTAACTCCAACTCAACGCTATAGGGTGTCCTCATTATAATTGCCATTTTACCAATAAGGAAACTGAGGGTAAAGTGATACACCTCAAGGATTTTTTTAGATGATATGAGATTCTGCAAATAAAACCTGGTTAAAAGAACATGAGGCAAAAGACAAGTAATAGCAAAATGAAAAATTATTAAAAAAAATGGCAGCAAATAATAGTCTTTTAAATTATTACCTTTTCAAGACCAGCCATTGTATAATTATGGGCAAAGCCTTTATAATTAGGCTGCAGCAATAACTGTGTTCCCTTTGAATTTTAGCACCAGCATTCAGCTCTGAGAAGAGAACAGCAAACATGACCTTAAAGAGAGAATGGACGTATGATAGTTTGCAGGATGCAGAAGGCTTCTAAAATAACACCCAGGAAATATTCTACAGATACATGCAGTATCTCGTTATAGGATATATTAATAATTATGGTAATACTCAAGGTTCTATTATGAGATTGCTGTTTCTAAAGGAACAGAATGACTCTTCTTTTAAATTCTCTTCACCAAACCTATTTTATGCACATTACTGAGTTACAGACAGCTTCTTCCCAGGCTCCCAGCAGTACACTTCCTTGATAGTGGATTCCCACAGAGGATTCTTGTTATCTGGACAGGCACAGTCATAAAACCTTCCTTACATCATTATGTAATTATTGTAAGTGCTGTTTCTACTGGGTTACCCAAGGTATTTCAGAACTGATTTGTTACAAACACTGTTTAGAGACCAATAATGGACACTTATCTTTTCTCTGTTAATTCTATTTTTTATGGGCCTATAAAGAGAAAAATGTCTGTTCTGTAAGAAAAGTTTTAGTAAATGGCTTGTTTTACTTACAGTCCTTGTTGGCTTCCAGTAGAATTCTTTAATTCTTCCTTAACCTTGGTTTAGCAAGTTATTTCTCATCAGATCACACACAGAGATACAGCTGCCTGGAGGATTATCATCCTCTGGACCACCTAACACTTCCCTGCATTTTTTTCTAACCTGGACATTTTTATGTAACAAAGATATACTTTCTTCTATTCCCTAAGATTGAGCTTTGGGGAAATTCAGTAATTAGACCACGTGGAAGAGGCATACTACCTTTATCCTTCTGATTTCTGCCTGTGGCACAAGAAAAGTACATAGTGTTTGTCTAATTTTGGTAGACATGCTTTTAGTGGGAACAAAAATTTCTGGTTGCTGTTCTTTTTCTTTCAATAAAGTTTCATGCATTAAGAAAAATTAAAATAAGGATTATGCTTCTCTTCTATGTAAGGAAAACCAACCAGTATATAATTATTTACCAAGGCATTCATAATTCTAAATATGCCCCTCTGAGAAAAATATTAACAAAAATGTCAGCTTTCTGAGTGACACGTTTAAATTCCTCCAGTGGTCAATGGTAAACAGAGTGCCTCCATGCTTCCACCAACATGAGTTGCAAATGATATGAAACTGACATCACAGGCCTGGATGCCTCAGGTGTTGGTTCTATCTGCCAAGGGTTGCAGCCCATCCCCAAGGCCACTGCACTCCATCTTTCTCCAAGGGACTCTCAGTTGTGCTGGGAGCCAAGTCTCCTCCAAGAACCTTTGGCCTTATTCTCCTCAAGGCAGAATGGGGGACCCTTCTAGCCTCCAGTCTCTCCAATTTCAGTTCTGTCCTATTGAATTACTCAGTCTCCTACACAATGCTTGGTATTGATAGAGTGTCTCGGCTGTAAAAACAAGAATCCTGTGAGGCTACAGCTGACCTCACTTAACCTCGCTTAGCCTAGAGAGGAAGGCCTGCTGACACCTTTCTCTCAAGATTGTCTATCTTGCCTGGTGCAAACAATTCCAAGGAGAGACCACAGATCTGCATATAGCCCACACAGTTGTATTAACTTTCTCATTCTCAAGCCCCTCACCTGTCCCTATCAAGGGTCCCAGCCAACTTTTCCCATGGGACTGCCCCTCCCCCTGTGTGTGCTAACAGATAGGTCAGCTCTAGTCTCTTTCTGCCTGCCTCTTTACTATGAGCTCAGAAGTCTAACAGGTTTCCCATATGTAATAAATACCTCATCCCACCCCAAGCTGCTTCTCTTTCTTGCTCTCTACATGGGTCCAAGAAACAGATAATGGATTTTCTCTATTTCTCAGACTGTCATCCCAGGAGCTTACATGGGTCTTTCTGGCCAGTGTAGTTAGTGAGGGAGGATGGGTGGATGGTAAGAGGTCTGTCAGACTCAGCTGGACCTGCCCTGCTACACCAGTGCAAGCAACTGCTAAATGCATGAGCCTCCAGCCATCATGAATGATTTCCAAGAGGTCTTTGTTTTTATTACATTGTTTTTATTACGCTTCAGCTTAGTTAACCAATTTTACTTTTACCAGTGACTGCCAGAAATAGATAAAAATCCTCTAAGAAAACTAGGAAGGAAATAGTATAGTTGCTTAGTATATTTAAAAAATAATAATTACTAAAAATATTTTTAAAATAATGGGAATCCAAGACAAAAATTACCCAAACATCTCCAGTTAAAATGTTTTATTTTCCTGGATTATTGCCTAGTTCCTTTCTTAATGCTTCTGTAATGTGTAATCAAACATGTGAAGAGATGTGAATAGAAGGCATTTCTGGGATCAAGATATAGTCTGAGTATTATTTTCATTAATATATGATTTTTATATCAATTAAACTTTTCCTTCTCTATCAAATTCTATCTCCTAAGGCATGATTTATGAATATGTATGTATGTGTGTATATATGTTATATGTATTCAAATCATGCCTTAGGAGATAGAATTCAAATATATATTTGAAGAGAGAGAGAGAGAGACTCACTCTGTAGTCTTGACTGTCATAGGACTTACTGTGTAGCCCAGACTGGCTTCAAATTTGTGGCAGTCTCCCTGCCTCTGCTTCCTAAATGCTCAGGTTACAAGTGTGAGCTACTGTGTCCTGCTTATATAGATTTTGTTTTTTACTTTCCAGCATCAATTTAGTGGGTTTAAGTGAATAGAATTCTCAGTTTCTTCATGCTTTTCTTTCTCTTCCAAATGCTGCATGAATCATCTTGCTGTCTGTCGACATGTCTGTTCCGTTGTCACTGTCCCTGTACAAACACTGCCCATCACTGCCTCCTAACAAGGATTCTGAAGATGCTGCTTGCATTTGTCTCTGGAAGGTACCTGTTCTTAGTCTGAATGACTTCCCTGCACCCCTGGATCATCTTTGTGTAGCAAAGCTGCTCGTGATTTAAGCATCGTGTCATCCTCCCGTGTTGCCGGCTGCTTTAAGATTCAGGACACACTGTGTACAGCTGCTTCCCTGGAGGTCTTCCTCTGCGTTCCTCTCGCCATGGCTTTTCTGCTGCCCTTTGTGCCTGCGCTCACTTTAGTGACTGATTTACTCCTGACACTTTTTGTTATGCTCTCTGGCTCTTTGAAATTAAATTCAAATGTCTCGAACACATTACTTCATTTTTGTTTTTGTTTTTTTCTGGAAGGCCAGAAATGTTTTGGGTTGGACAAGCAAAGAAGAATGGAAAGGAAGCAATTCCTTTGTTATTTTAACTGATGTTCAAATATATGTGGACAGCAGACCCCTATAGCAAAATTAATTAATTAATTAATTAATTAATTAATTTTAAAAAATAAAAAAAACAAAAACAAAAACTCTCTGCTGTCCCAGAAGGTACCATCTAAGGCAGCTGAGTTTGGGTGATGAGGAGACACGGTGTGAATACAACTTATTTACTGGAGTTGGAATGGATATGTGGGTTGTTTTCAAAGTTAATAAGATACACAGTCAGGGCCTGGGACTTGGGGAGGTCTACCCAATGAGAGAGAGGGCTCAACTCAGGGAAAGAAGGCCTTGAGGTGGGAAGCATCTGCAGATGGAAGATTTCCAACATCAGCAGGTATTGGTGTACAGTTCTTCACCTACAGTTCCAAATGTGTTCATCATGCAAATGTGTTTGAAGTAAAAACTGTTACAGACTGATTTAAGCCATTTTAAATCTTTGACTTAGTAGTGTGATTATTGATTTTTTCAGTAGGAATACTGACATGTTCAGAAAAGAGCAAATCTTACTTCTTTAGTGGCATACAGTGAGTCCTGGTATTTTAGATTTCTAAGTTCAAAAAATGAAAACCTAAATTCAAACCCATGTCTTTCAAGGTTTGTGAACCTATGTGAAGTATTGGGAACAGGTAAGTTCTTGAGGGTCAGTATCTTAGGTTTTTCCCTTGCTGTGAAGAGACACCATGACCATGGCAACTCTTATAAAGGAATACATTTAACTGAGGTGGTGGCTTACAGTTTCAGAGGTTTAGTCCATTATCATCATGACCAGGAGCAGGCAACGTGCAGGTAAGCATGGAGATGGCTACATCTTGATCAGAAGGCAACAGGAAGTGATCTAAGACACTGGGTGTTATCTTAAGCATATGTGAGACCTCAAAGCCTGCCTCCACAGTGACACACTTCCTCCAACAAGGTTACATCTACTCCAACAAGGCCACACCTCCTAATAGTGCCACTCCCTTTGGGGACCATTTTCTTTCAAACCACCACAGACAGCATGAAAATTGTTGTGATGCTTGTGGTGACCTGTCTCTGAATCACTCTCCCCACACCCACCCTGTCTGGAAAACACTAGAAAGTTATAGACTATATTTTATCCTGGGAAGCTCCACTTTAATCTGTAATTTTCCAGAGCAAGTGAGTTTCTGCAGGAATGGGAAGGGGAAAGCCCAGCTGAAACTGTGCTGGCTGTTGGCTGCCAACAAGCACACTCTTGGAGTGTGGGACAAGACTTTACCTGAATTGTGCTGATCCTCTGTCATGGGGGCATCCCACACGGCACTGAAGATGCTGTAAATACTACAAGCTCCACCCTTGTGAGCAGTTGCAGAAACCAGATCTGTAGTAGTTCCTCATTCTTTACAGTGCATTATGTTTAACATCCCCAGTGTGTTTGTAGGAAGCACGTATTTCATTCAGCTACATGCCACAGAGTGACACTCCTCATATCATGGTGACCCCATACAATGGAGCCTAAATATTCCAGTAATCGATTGACATTGCAGCCACCACAAAGTAGTAGCACAGCTTGTCACTCACATAGTTACAACTATAGTAATATCAACAAAGCTACCTAGCTGGCAATGTAGAAAAAAAGTTACACAGGTATTCATAGCCCATAATATGATAATATGTATTTCTAATAATGTTGATAATATATATCTCTGGTTTATTCATTTACTATGCTTTCTGTGAGTATTTTATAGTGTACTTATCATACCATAAAATGTTTGCTGTGAACCAGTATTTCCTGTCACCTTGTCACCCTGAAGCTGCCCCATGCATCTGCTTACCAAACCTGCTGACTACATCAAAAGGCCTTCTCCAAGGATGTCTAAAGAATGGTGGTTGAAGCTGCCTGGTGATACAGCTCTCAGAACATATCCCATCATAAACAAAGCATGACTGAATGTACTGTTCTCTATTCACCTGCTTCCATCTCTCCTCCTGTGTTTGAGGGTTTTTTTTCTTTCTTTTTTGGTGTGTGTGTGTGTGGAGGCTGTGATGTTAAGACAGGAACTCACTAGGTAGCCCACCTGGCCTTGAACTCTTGACTTTCCTGCTTCAGTTTCCTAAATGCTGGGCTCACAAACACGGACAACATGCCCAGCTGTCCCTTCCCCTTAGACACAGAATATGCTAGTGATTGCCTCACTTGTGGTTTTTGTCTATAGCTATGAGATAGCATAGTTTTATGTCTGACCTAGAGAAGAACTGAGTGCCACCCAGGATGGACACAGTAATGGTGATCACAGAAGTGAAAGGTCTGCCTCTGTGGTGAGGGAGGAGCTTTCTGCCGTACGGATAAGGCACAGCTCTGCCACATGAGGATAGAAAACAGTGGTTGTGCCAATATTTACATGTTGGTAAAGTGTGCCTGTGTATGAAGCAGCTAATGCAGTACAAATTCAACTCAGTGTAATCTGCCACCTTTGCTTCAGCTACTAAAATAATAAAACCACATGAGACTGGGAGTTTAGATTTGATTTGGGATTTACTAATAAGATGTTCTCCTGTAAAAACTGGAAATTGGAAGCGAGGAGGAGGCAATTCTGCTGCTGCTGCTGCTGCTGCTGCTGCTGACTTATTTCTGTCTTAAGCATGATGGGGCCAGCTTCCTGAACTATGCCACTGTCCCTCTTTGCTGCCTGACTGTTCTAGAGTCATCAGTAGTGCTTTACAGTTTGACAAATGGCTTTCTGATTATGAGGTACAGTGTCTCCCTGCGTCTTTTCAAGTATTCCTCAAAGTTCATCCTCGTGATGTTGCAGTTGCAGTTGTTGTGGTTGTCAACATAAAACAACAACAGTAACAACAACAACAGCTCTACCCTTAAAGGGAATAGGAGTATTTTATTTGGGAGCCAAGTTTGAGTCACCACAGCCTGGGAACCCAGATTTAAGTTACTCAAAATTCCACATTCCAATGTAGAAGCATTTTCATGAAGTTTTGAGCTTTACAGAATGAAGGAAGCCATGAATAAAGATATTTTTCAAATACATTGGTGGAAATATTAGAAAGAAAGTTACAGCAAGATGGGGAAGCTCTCCTATAGGCCTCAGATGCCATCTGATGACATTCTTAGCTTTTGGGTTGATGGAAGCCAAGGGTCTGCTAAATTACTAGATTCCAAAAGGCTATTTATCTTTTAGTCACATGATGTTACCTTTAAAAGGGAGGTGAGCAAGGACTGCTTTTTCAGGAGGCTAAAGTTAGCCAGAGATGAGATAATAAGCCTCTGGACCTGCAACATCCTAACCTCTCTCCATCACTGACATTCTGTTAACCATCTTTGCAGTCACAGCTTCTTCCCCAGAACTTCTATGGTTGACTTAGTAGCTCCACAGGTGCAATGTGATGCCTCTTAGTAAATCCCTTTCTGCTGTGCGAGCTGGAGAAATGCAGTTTTCTCTACCAAATGCTGGCTGACCAAGGAAAGTACCAAGGAAAAACTGCAGCTTGAGAATTTGCAATACAAGACAAGAACAGAGAACCAAATGAAACCATGTGAGAAGATGCAGAAAGAAAACAAAAGATTGGGTGCAAATCATGAGTGTTAAGAGAAACTCACTGTTGTGAATTTAAACCCAGGGTGTCAAGATACAGCCAGAGAGCAATATCACTGGAAATTGGAGGAAGCCAGCCATAGAGAACCCTTACTTTGAAGGAAGAAAAGTAGGAAGAGAGACATGTTTCACCTCAGATAAAGAAGGGTGATGTAGGCTCGAAGACCAACTGAATAGCACATTCAAAGAGGCAATGCAAAAAAATTCCATTGCTAATCACTTATTACTTTATATAAATTAAACTAAGACAAACTGCCAAGCATGGTGACCAGAAGTGACTCAACAAAAGAGGATAATATGGCAGGCATCATAAATACAATCATTGCCAAGGCTGTAGATCATTCTCAGGAAGAAAATAAAAATTAAGCCAATTTACACAGATTGGATACAAAACATTACTTAAAGATATAAGGCATTAAAAAGAAAGATTACTAAACAAAAAAAAAAAGCTTCAGAATAAAACCATTGTGCCATTTTGGAATGTTTGTATGTTCTGCTTTTTGAAGATTTTACAAAAATAAGCTCCAAATACAATACAGAGTACTTTGGCCTGTCTCTTACCTTACGTTCCCTGACAGGTAGGTTCTGTTGTGTGTGATTTTGGTTTAGGGGAAAATAAAGCAACTCCCCAGAGGAATTTCTTTTGGATATTAGTCAAGCAACAGCCTTATAGGGATTCGCAGCTTTGGAGACCATTAAGCATAGTTCTCATCTCTATTTTCCTGGTAACACTGAAGGAGGAAGTCCTCCTTTAGGATTTAAATAGCCATATGAAAAGGTGGAGGCATCTGGGCTTGGGTGAGGCCCATTAAAGCTACTTTCTTTTGGAGCTGGGTGTTACAGAGCAGCACTTTAATCTCAGCACTCAGAAGGCAGAGGCAGGCAGATCTCTGTGAGTTCCCAGCCTGGTCTACAGAGAGAGTTCTAGAAGAGTAGGGACTGTGTAGAAAAACTCTGTCTCAAAAATCCAAAAAATAAATACATAAGATAAATTTGGTGGAAACCTTCAACAGGTCTTTACCGCTGCAAGATGGAAGCTGTGCACTATAGGCCTTAGATATTATCTGATAGCATTTTTAGTCATCAATTGGTGTAGGATGGCAGTTTACTAGGTTAATGCATCCCAAAGATTTTTATATGAATATGAGGATGTTAGGTCTAACACAGAAGTGGGTAAGAAATAACTCCATGGGAGTAGTAAAAATAGCCTGAGATGCTTTTGATTTTGCTACATTTTAAACTTTTCCCAATCATTAAGGTTTTAAGTGACCTTTGCAGACACTGCTTTTTTAAAATCTTGTTCACAGTAATCTGGCCACAGCAAATGTAGCTTCTTTGATTCCAATCCTAGTTACTAATACTGACTCATCTCACACAGCACATATAAATGTGTCTCTCTGTGCATGCATATGCAGAGTTCACATAATGAATACAAATTAAAGAGGTTATAGAAGAGTTAAAATTTCAGAAGTGGGCTGATAGAAATGTTAATAGAGTTTGCATTGATTAAAAAAACACACTGTTGCTGTAGAGATTAAGCTGAAAGAGAGTCAGGTTTGAGAGAGAAGATGCAGTCAGCTTCGAAGACAAAAGAGCAGAACAGGTCTGGAGCAGGGAACAGCAGGCATAGGTCCAGACAGGAAAACAGGTTGACAGGCAGCTGGCAATTGTGCAGGATGAATCCCCAGTCTTGAACCAGGAACAGTCATAAATCCTCTGCCTGTCAGTCCTCCACACAACAAGTAGACCTATGCCATCCCACTGCCAGGGGCCATCATTTGTTCATTCATGTATTTAAATAGTTGAATGAACTCAATTCTTTTATCCAGATTAATATATTCAATAGGGGAATTTACATTTTCATAAACATAAAACTGGCACATCTTGCCAAATTTGACTTAACTGACTATAAATATATTGAAATTTATATTTATGATAAAGTGATATTATGAAAGTCTAGCTAAAAGCATCTCCTTAGTGTTACCAGACAAAACTTTGGAGTCCTGGGTGTTAGGTCCAGCAACTCTCCAAAGTGGCAGCTCTGGTGACAATGTCCTAAGCAGAAGGACTTTTGTCTGGCAAACAGAAACCTAAATGTCTGTTTCCATTTACCAGAAAAGCAGATCTCATAAGATGGGTTCCTCTTTACCAGAAACCTCCCTTAATCTGCCCCCAAAGGTCAACTGCCTCGGGCAAGGGCATCTGAATATCCTGCATCAGCTGAAAGACCTCACCCCACTGTCATAAAATCTGCTTAGTTCCCGCCATTTTGCTTATCTCTGCTCCCTAGAAGACAGTCTCAGCAGTTTGATCCCAAATAAACCCTTCTTTCTACACAAGGAGTGGCCTGCCTTCATGGTTCCACGGTGTCCTTGCTTATGCTAAGTACTTTTATTACCAAAATGGCGGTGCTGATGGCAGCGACTTGACTCCCACCTGAGCCGGGTTCTTCTCAGAAACAGTCCCAGAGAATTTCCCAGAAGCTCTTAATGGCTGGCTGAATGTTCCTGACCTCATTTGTCTGAAAGGGTCCCTACACTAAGAACCTGGCTGTTCCAGCTTTTGAGCATCCCAACCCCTGCTGTCTACCCATCTAAAACTTAACCTTCTGCAGCTCTGGCTCCTAGACAAGGCAGTCTGGCAGACTTTGTTTTTTTTGGTTTTGTTTGTTTGTTTGTATGTTTGTTTTATTTATTTTTTCCATGTTACACCAAAATTTAATTTTAATTTTTCAATTTGAACATTTCATCCTTAATTTTTTTTTATTTTATTTTACAATACCATTCAGTTCTATATATCAGCCATAGATTCCCTTGTTCTCTCCCCTCCCGCCCCCCTCCCATTCTCCCCAGCCCACCCCCATTCCCACCTCCTCCAGGGCAAAGCATCCCCCGAGGACTGAGATCAACCTGGTAGACTCAGTCCAGGCAGGTCCAGTCCCCTCCTCCCAGGCCAAGCCTAGCAATCCTGCATAAGCCTCAGGTGTCAAACAGCCAAATCATCCTGAGTGAGGTAACCCAGACTCAGAAAGACAAACATGGTATGTACTCACTCATAGGAGGATACTAGATGTGGAACAAGGATGACTGGACTGCTACTCACATCACTAGGGAGGCTACCTGGAAAACAGGACCCCAAGAAAGACACGAGAATCACCCAATGACAGAGAAATGGATGAGAACTACATGAACAGCCTGGACATGAGTGGGGGTAATGAAGGGCGAAGGGCGAGGGAAAGAGAGCTTGGGAGAGTGGGAGATCCCAGCTGGATCAAGAACAGAGAGGGAGAACAAGGAACAGGAGACCATGGTAAATGAAGACCACATGAGAATAGGAAGAAGCAAAGTGCTAGAGAGGCCCACAGAAATCTACAAAGATACCCCCACAAAAGACTGCTGGCAATGGTCGAGAGACAACCAGGACTGACTGACCTACTCTGGTGATGGGATGGCCAAACACCCTAATAGTCGTGCCAGAAACCCCATCCAAGGACTGAGGGATCTGGATGCAGAGATCCACGGCTAGGCCCCGGGTGGAGCTCCGGTAGTCTAATTAGCGAGAAAAAGGAGTGTTTATATGAGTGAGAATTGTTGAGACCAAGGTTGGGTAAAGCACAGGGACAAATAGCCAAATGAATGGAAACACATGAACTATGAACCAATGGCTGGATCCCCAACTGGATCAGGCCCTCTGAATGGGTGAGACAATTGATTGGCTTGATCTGTTTGGGAGGCATCCAGGCAGTGGGGCCAGGTCCTGTGCTCATTGTGTGTTTGTATTAAATCAAATGTTCTTTCCCTCCACAGAGAGTGGCAATGTTCAGTGGTTTCTTACTGTGCCTACAATTGCCACTGCATAAAAAAAGAAACCTGTTGAAAGTCAGAGAGATGTTACATCTATAGTAGCATGAACCTGAGAGCTGTGCTGCATGAGTAGTTGAAGAGAGTTGAAAAAAACAAAGAACAAAAGAACAAAATCATGGTGAAAAACAGTTGTTTTAGGCTGTGCATATCTATGAACCCTAAATCTATCCTATCCATTCAAAGACACTCTGGGAAATACCACAGAATTCTGTTTAATCACATAGCTTAAACTATTTTTGTAGTGAATGGAAGCCACAAGTGTGAACTTTGATTCTTGTCTTCTTTTTTCTGGCCTTCAGATTGGGCAGTGGCTTGCACTGTAAAACCTAACTCACCCTTCTAGCTCCTTGCCTGCCCTGCTGGACTCTGCTCAGATCTCTACGCAACAGTGAAACAGCTCTGAGAATACAGATGTTGGCACAGCTGTGTATAAACAGGATCTACACAAGAACTCTTCACAAATGCTCTCTAGTTATTTAACATGTTTTTAAACTGTTAGAAGAAACCAAGCAACACAATAATATAGAGAATCATAGACAGCCTACTTTTTTCAGTAAAATTAGGAAAATTAGGCCTAGTTTTAATAAATGTATATTTTGTGCATAAGTAAATAATTCATTTAATGTATAGTTATGCCACTTCTTGACATTTTCTTGCAGGATAATCGCCATGATGTAGATGTAACCAACCATCTTATTAAATAAGAAACACAGAACCAATGTAAAAGAGAATGCCAAGAGGTCAGAGCTCAGAGCTAAAATCTTACCCTTCCTCCTGCAGTGCTCCTACCTCTCTGAAAGAGAGCTACTTCCTGTGTGTTTGTCTTTAATATAGTCTTTCTGTTCTGCCTTCTCATTGGTTGTAAACCCAAACATATGACTGCCTCGTCACTGCCTGTAAGTACAGCCCTCCAGGTCTTAAAGGCATGTGTTTCCAATGCTGGCTGTATCCCTGAACACACAGAGATCTAGCTCTGTCTACCAAGCTCTGGGATTAAAGGCCTACGCCGCCGCCGCTGCCGCCGCCACGCTCTTGCTATGGCTCTAATAGCTCTGACCACTGGGCAACTTTATTTATTAACATACAATTAAAATCACATTTCAGTACTAATAAAATACCACCATATTTCCCCTTTTCTATTTTAATAAAAAGAAAAAAAGAAAAAGGTTATAACTAACCAAAGAAAAACTATATACAAAAGTACAATAACTATATACAATATAAACAAGTAATAAATACCTAAACAATGTCTAGTCCATTTATATTTGACAAATCAGAGAAAATAATTCCATTATCTATCCTATTTTGGTAAGTCCAAAATGTATCTAATTCACTTTCTATCCTAACTAGTCTTCAACTATAACTAACTAATCTTCAACTATAACTAACTAATCTTCAACTCCGTCAGAGAACCAAGAAGGAAATAATATTACCTAACAAAAATAAAAACAGGAAGTGCATGCAAGCAAGTTCCAAAAAAATTGTGAGTTGACAGAAACAGTCAGCTGCCGGGACAGTCACCTGAGGTTTCTCCACAATGTTGGGGCATCATCTTCAGCCTATAGGCTTAGCGTATCTGACAAACTCATTTCTGTAGTAGGATGTACACAAGATCAACAGTTCAACCTCACATTGGGTGAGAGCAGTCCATGTACCAGAAACACCTGAATTCCACTGGTGTCATGTCATGATTCAGGATTTTAAATTCTGGAAATTGTTGACAGTTTTTGAATTCAGCTGTCCATTCTTCTTGGCTGTGTATATATGGCTTCATCTCAGCATCCCCTTCTTCTCCACATGCCAGTCTACTATTGAGAGGCATGAGCTTTCAGCTGCTGTTCCATTGCACAACAGAAGCCATCAGCCCTCTGCCTGTTAAGCTGCCTTCAAAGAAAAGGGCACTGTACCTTTTCTGGATTGCGAAGGTCACTTCAGGGATGGTGCCATATTGTCCTGGCCTCAGAAGATGCCTTTTGATAAAGCCATAACCACACTTGTTTTGGCAAGAATCAGTAGTCCTTTGTTTTGTGTTCTGTCTATCCATTTTGTCCTGTTGATTCGAGGATAATTTGTTGTACAGTGGCTAACTTTTGCCACAATGAAAGTTGACTCCATATGCAGTTTCTTCAATGCCCATATTTTCTCTGAAGTAGATTGATACTGCCAGGAACTGACATGTCTCAAAAAAGAAAAATTTCTAAGTTATTAAAACATTTTAGGATCCGTTACCGCTCCGCCGGCCCGCCGCCATTGTAGCGCTCGGAGCCCTCAGCGCGGCCGAGGCGGAGCCCGCGGCGGGATGGCCGATGCCGACAAGCCCGAGGCGGCCTCGGGCGACGACGGTCCGCAGCAGCAGGCGCCGCCGCCGCTGGCCGAGTCTCGCCGGGACCCGCACCCTGCCGAGCCCGAGAAGCTGCAGCAGCGCCAACGGCGTTAAAATATTGCCAGGCGGTGGTGGCGCACGCCTTTAATCCCAGCACTTGGGAGGCAGAGCCAGGTGGATCTCTGTGAGTTTGACGCCAGCCTGGGCTACCAAGGAGAATGATGAATCAGTGAAAGAAGAAAAATCTGATTTAAAAGAAAAGTCTACAGGAAATAAGAAGGCCAATCGATTTCATCCTTATTCAAAAGATAAGAATTCGGGTACCGGAGAAAAGAAAGGTCCAAATCGGAATCGAGTGTTCATTAGCAACATCCCCTATGACATGAAATGGCAGGCTATTAAAGACTTGATGAGAGAAAAAGTTGGTGAGGTTACATACGTGGAGCTCTTTAAGGATGCGGAAGGAAAATCAAGGGGTTGTGGTGTGGTTGAATTCAAAGATGAAGAATTTGTAAAGAAAGCACTAGAAACTATGAACAAATATGACCTTAGTGGAAGACCTCTGAATATTAAAGAGGATCCTGATGGAGAAAATGCTCGCCGGGCACTGCAGCGAACAGGAACATCATTTCAAGGATCACATGCCTCTGATGTGGGATCTGGGTTGGTGAATTTGCCACCTTCCATTCTCAATAACCCAAACATTCCTCCTGAGGTTATCAGCAATTTGCAGGCTGGTAGACTTGGTTCCACAATTTTTGTTGCTAATCTTGACTTCAAAGTTGGTTGGAAGAAGCTAAAGGAAGTGTTCAGCATAGCTGGAACTGTAAAACGGGCAGATATTAAAGAAGACAAGGACGGCAAGAGCAGAGGCATGGGCACTGTCACTTTTGAGCAAGCCATTGAAGCAGTTCAAGCAATTTCCATGTTCAATGGGCAGTTTTTATTTGATAGACCTATGCATGTGAAAATGGATGACAAATCTGTCCCTCATGAAGACTACCGCTCCCATGATAGTAAGACATCACAATTGCCACGTGGTCTTGGAGGCATTGGAATGGGACTTGGTCCAGGTGGACAACCTATTAGTGCCAGCCAGTTGAACATAAGTGGTGTAATGGGAAATTTGGGTCCAAGTGGAGTTGGGTTTGGTGGTCTGGAAGCAATGAATAGCATGGCAGGATTTGGTGGAGTTGGCCGAATGGGAGAGTTATACCGTGGTGCAGTGACTAGTAGCATGGAACGAGATTTCGGACGTGGTGATATTGGAATAAATCGAGGCTTTGGCGATTCCTTTGGTAGACTTGGTGGCAGCATGGGTGGCATGAGCAGTGTGACTGGAGGCATGGGGATGGGATTGGACCGCATGAGCTCCAGCTTCGACAGGATGGGGCCGGGGATTGGAGCCATACTGGAAAGGAGCATCGATGTAGACCGAGGTTTCTTATCGGGTCCCATGGGAAGCGGAATGAGAGACAGATTAGGCTCCAAAGGCAACCAGATATTTGTTAGAAATCTACCTTTTGACTTGACTTGGCAGAAACTAAAAGAGAAATTCAGCCAATGTGGTCATGTAATGTTTGCAGAAATAAAGATGGAGAATGGCAAGTCAAAAGGCTGTGGGACAGTTAGGTTTGAATCCCCAGAGTCAGCTGAAAAGACCTGCAGAATAATGAACGGCATCAAAATCAGTGGCAGGGAAATCGATGTTCGCTTGGATCGTAATGCATAATTTCAAGCATGGTTGGAACATTCCTTCGTCTGTTTATTGAATCTCCTAGTAAAAGTCATTTTTTTAGTAATGTTGTATGCTTACAAATGCTGTAAAAATGAACTTTTAAAACTCCCACCAGCTTTTAACAGTATAATGTTGAAAAATATACTGTGATTTTCGTTATCTCAAGTTTGCGTTTCTAAAGTTGGCAAGTCTGGTCATTGAGTTTCAGTGGATGGACACACCATTTTTAATGAAATAAGCAGCCATTTTGTTGTTTCCAGTAGTAGGGTTTGTTTGTTCTAATTTCCCCAATCTTATTGTAAGTTGACATCCCCCTCACCCCCCCCCAAAAAAAATCTCTGCTTTGTATCTAATTGTTAATGAAAAGAAAGGGCTCAGACAAATTAGGATATGATTTTGGTTTGGTTTAAATTACTTTTCTCTGCTTTTAAAGAATAGTAATTAAGTATTACATTCTAAAGTTGAGGATGTTTCTTATTTGACCTAAATGAAGACCTGTTTTGTTTTTTTTTTCCTTTTTTGTCCCTCTACCATTTCCACCTTTCCCACATAACACTATTAAAAGTATCAAATTCCACAGCCCCTTATTCTGTTACTTCCAATAATTCCAAGTTCATAGAGAACTGATAAGGTAGCAAGTCCTAAGTATAACACTAGGCAGACCACCCCCAACTTTCTGTCTAGTTTCCAGCCATTAAAATGAACTGCTAAGAACAAAAAAATAATTGAAGTGTTGAGAGAGATGGTTATGTAAGTGAGGCCCTTGCTATTCACTTGCACAGGAGCAGATGCATTGGTAAATGCAGTCTTAATAAACCAGGGAAGACCTAGGCATAGCATATCAAACACATTGGATCCCACGATGTTAGATATAGCCATGTCTCCTTTACCTGCAAAAGAACAGCATGTTGTTAAAATGTGCACACCGATAATTATATTTTATTAATAATCTTCATAAGAAAAACACTGGATACTTTTTGTTGGTTAGTTTTAGAAAACTGTTATTGTTAGAGCAAGAGTCTTATTGAATTTGTATTTCCTTGAGTTAGTATTTAAAATCTTAACATTTATTTAATAATTACCTTTATTTATTAAACCATTTTTAATAAGGAAAAAAAACATTTTAAATGCCATATTCTGTAGATCTCTGAAGGGTTTGAAGATGACCTGTCTAAAATATATATGCTCAATTTTTAAAACATATCTAATATGACTACAAGTTCTATTGTAATGTCTAACTACTAACTTTCATTTCTTTATATCCTAATAGTTGGTAATAATAACGTTCAAAGATTAGAAAATTTCATTACATTGTTAAATGAATGGTATAAATACAATTAGAAATATAAATATAGCATTTTCTAACAATATCAATTTCAAATTTGTATACAATATAAAACAATCCAATCCAATGTAAAGTATTTAAAACTAGTAATTGTCTTTTTCTTTTCTTTTTTTTAAACAAGAACCTTAAATCTAATCTCCTTTGCTTAGCCTTTTTCCTAACCCTTGACAACAACTTGTAACCAACCCCCCTAAACAATGAAAATTATCCCAGACCCAAAACCCATTAAAAAGACCAAAAAACCACCCGCCCCACACCACCTCTTTGGGAATGTGGGCGTCGTATTCTTAAAATTGCTTCCTGCTGGGTATGGGCGAAGTTTTCTTTATCCTGAAAGAAAAATTTTAGGTTAATTGTCAAATTCTAGGAGAGGTAACTATATCCTTCATTATCCAGTCTGTGTATAATGCCAAAGTTCAGGGTTTATCTCAAGTCCTTATTCAAGTAGTCTTTAAGACTGGATCATCTCAGCTAGTCATCTCAAAATTGCTCTGAGCACCTTGTAGTTCAAAGTTGATCTGTAGATGATGTTTGTCAGCTTAATGATATTATTATTGTCCACATGGAATTGTTGTTGTTGTGGGCCCCATCTTCTTCCTGGAGACTTCAGTTGATGTTAGGCCTGGCCGTGATTTCCTGCAGAAAACTGATAAGAGACTCGAACACAAAGACATATATATGCAGCTAATTGAAGCCTTTTTTCTAGAATTAGTTAGTACTCTATATGACCATTCATATCTTAACAAAGTTTAAAATGTATATATATTATTTTTTTTTTTTTTTTTTTTTTTTTTTTTTTTTTTTTTTTTTTTTTTTTTTTTTTTTTTTTTTTTTTTTTTTTTTTTTTTTTTTTTTTTTTTTTTTTTTTTTTTTTTTTTTTTTTTTTTTTTTTTTTTTTTTTTTTTTTTTTTTTTTTTTTTTTTTTTTTTTTTTTTTTTTTTTTTTTTTTTTTTTTTTTTTTTTTTTTTTTTTTTTTTTTTTTTTTTTTTTTTTTTTTTTTTTTTTTTTTTTTTTTTTTTTTTTTTTTTTTTTTTTTTTTTTTTTTTTTTTTTTTTTTTTTTTTTTTTTTTTTTTTTTTTTTTTTTTTTTTTTTTTTTTTTTTTTTTTTTTTTTTTTTTTTTTTTTTTTTTTTTTTTTTTTTTTTTTTTTTTTTTTTTTTTTTTTTTTTTTTTTTTTTTTTTTTTTTTTTTTTTTTTTTTTTTTTTTTTTTTTTTTTTTTTTTTTTTTTTTTTTTTTTTTTTTTTTTTTTTTTTTTTTTTTTTTTTTTTTTTTTTTTTTTTTTTTTTTTTTTTTTTTTTTTTTTTTTTTTTTTTTTTTTTTTTTTTTATTCTTTTAAAATATATATTATAAAAAAAAAAAAAAAAAAAAAAAAAAAAAAAAAAAAAAAAAATATATATAAATCTTGTAAATTTGATATAAAACTCATACTTTAAGAAAAGTTTAAAGAATCAGAATAGAATCAAAGAGTTGAGATTAGTAATAGAATAGTCCCTTAATTAATTTGGCTTTTGTCCTGTCCCATAGCAGAAGATGGCTCTTTTATTCTGGCATGATAGAGGAAGTTTGCATTTTCCTTTTAACAACATGCTTGAGTTTAAAGAAGGAAAGAGCCATTCCCAAACTCCAAAGTCAGCTTTAAATTTTAATTGAACTGGGACTATTAGAAGACCAATAGTGTTAAATCTTTAGAGAAAAGCAGAAACAAACATTTAGGAAGACTTATAAAAAAATTTTAGATGATATACCCATACGCCATTTCACTCTGTTTCCTGGGATAGATGATTTGTCTCTTTTTTTCAGTTGTCTCATTTGTCCTGTGTTCTTCAGATTCCTTAACCTTCATTCTCCTAAAAGACAAAAACAAAAACCTTTCCTCAAGACTAATTTTGGGGATGTTCCTTTTTGACAAGTTATTATCTGATTAAATGAAAAGGCATGTGTTACTGGTGTAAGTTAGTTTAAATTGGATGTTCATGCTGGTTGATGAACTATCACCTCCTCTAATTAAGAGGTCTCTCTTGTTCAAATCGTACCTTTATCGATTTTGATGGTACCCACAGCTTATCTTCTCCTGTAGAAACAAAAGCAAAACCTCGTCCCCAACGTAATACATACCCTGGTTTCCATTCTAAGGTCAGCACATCCTTAAAGTATATAGGCTGATTTAATTCTGTAGTTTTTTCTTTTTTTTTTTTTTTTTTTTTTTTTACAACACCATTCAGTTCCACATAAAAGCCACAGATTCCCCTGTTCTCCCCCTCCCCCTCCCCCCAGCCCACCCCCCATTCCCACCTCCTCCAGATCAAGGTCTCCCCCGAGGACCGGGATCGACCTGATAGACTCAGTCCAGGCAGGTCCAGTCCCCGCCTCCCAGACCGAGCCAAGCGTCCCTGCATAAGTCCCAGGATTCGAACAGCCGACTCATGCAACGAGCCCAGGGCCTGGCACCACCGCATAGCTGCCTCCCAAACAGATCAAGCTAAATGACTGTCTCACCCATTCAGAGGGCCTGATCCAGTTGGGGGCCCCTCAGCCTTTGGTTCATAGTTCATGTGCTTCCATTCATTTGGTTATTTGTCCCTGTACTTTATCCAACCTTGGCTTCAACAATTCTCGCTCATATAAACCCTCCTCTTTCTCACTAATTAGACTCCCAGTGCTCCACCAGGGGCCCAGCCATGGATGTCTGCATCCAGATTCCTCAGTCCTTGGATGGGGTTAATGGCACAACTATCAGGGTGTTTGGCCATCCCATCACCAGAGTAGGTCAGTTCCTGCTGTCTCTCGACTATTGCCAGCAGTCTTTTGCGGGAGTATCTTTGTGGATCTCTGTGGGCCTCCCTAGCTCTCTGCTTCCTCCCCTTCTCATGTGGTCTTCATTTACCATGGTCTCCTATTCCTTGTTCTCCCTCTCTTTTCTTGATCCAGCTAGGATCTCCCACTCTCTTTCCCTCGACCATCGCCCTTCATTGCTCCCACTCATGACCAGGCTGTTCATGTTGATCTCATCCATTTCTCTGTGTATTTTTTGGGGTCCCATTTTCCAGGTAGCCTCACTGGTGATGTGAGTAGCAGTTCAGTCATCCTTGTTCCACATCTAGCATCTTCCTATGAGTGAGTACATACCATATTTGTCTTTCTGAGTCTGGGTTGCCTCACTCCGGATGATTTTTTTCTAGATCCATCCATTTGCCTGTAAACTGCATGATGTCATAGTTTTTCTCTGCTGAGTAGTATTCCATTGTGTATATGTGCCACAATTTATCTGTAGTTTTTTCTATTATCCAATGTCTCTCTGCAGCTGTTGTTCCTTTCTCATTGGCATTCAGAAAATTCAAAGTTAATAGAGCATTATGCAGTCTATTTCTGGGGGTTTTTGTTACTCCTTTCTGTTTATTTAGCATATCCTTTAGAGTTCTGTTTGATCTTTCTATAACTGCTTGACCTGTAGGATTGTGTGGTATACCTATAATATGCTTTATATTATAATAAGCAAAAAACTGTTTCATTTTAACAGAGACATATGATGGAGCATTGTCAGTTTTGATTTGTGCAGGTATACCCATGATGGCCATAACTTCTAGCAAATGAGTGATTACAGAATCAGCTTTTTCAGAACTCAAAGCAGTTGCCCTTTGAAATCCTGAATAAGTATCGATGGTGTGGTGTACATATTTCAATTATCCAGATTCTGCAAAGTGAAACACATCCATCTGCCAGATTTCATTCCTCTGAGTACCCTTTGTGTTACATCCTGCTGGTAATGGTGTTTGATTATAGAAGGAACAAGTAGGACATTTCTTTACTATTTCTTTGGCTTGTTGCCAGGTTATGGAAAAATCCTTTTTTAAACCTTTACTATTGGCATGATGTTTTTTATGAAATTCTGAGGCCTCCACCACATTTCCTATCAATAATTTATCAATCTCATCTTTGCCTTGTGCTAGAGGGCCCAGCAGACCAGTATGGGATTGGATGTGAGTTATATATAAAGGATGACTCCTTTTCCTGATTGTATCTTGTAATTGAATAAAAAGTGAAGTTAATTCTGAAGCATCAGGGATAAATTCTACAGTCTCAATATGTAATACCACTCTTTCAGCATACTGAGAGTTACTATGTTGAGAGGTTCTGAAAAATCCATTAATACCAACAGAATAACATACAATTCTGATTTTTCAACTGAATTATAAGGACTTTGAACCACTTTACTTAAATTTTCTGATTTGTAATTGCCATTGTATATATTTTAATTATTCTGTGCATTGAACATGTCAGTATCTATAGTACTAGAGCAACAGCTTTTTCTAATGCAAGATACATAATAATGATGCTTTGATTGTCCTTTGAAACTAAAACTGTTAGGGTTTTCCCATAACAGTTGGAGGAGTACAGGTGATTCATCACTGAAACTATTGCAATTGCTATTTTTTAAATCAATTTACAAAATTACTTTTAAAATGCTGTTTTAGAAAATAGATTTTTTTGTAGCAATTACCAGATATCTTTTGTGAGAAGAAATAGCAGACTTGGGATGTAACTACAAAGATTGCTTAGATTGTCCTTTCTGTGAGTCACTGGATCCTCCAGGAGTATCTGTACCTGTCATCCTCTTCAACTGCTTTGTGACTGCCTGAACTGCAAACAGCTGGTGACAATGCAAATATGTTTGTCTAGAGGATTCAAACAGACTCTGTCTGATAGAAAAAGCCACACTGAGTTCATCCCATTGTTCCGTCATTCTGTGCAAATGAACATCCTCTGATCTTTCCTTGAATGTCTGATTCTTTTATGAATTAGTGAGTGAAACAAATATATTTGACATGCCTTCATTTTATATCTACATGAGAATCATAATTTTATTGCTTTCATTTAAATCTGTTAACTCTCTAATATGGAATTCTGAAATTAAAATTTATTTTTTTAAAGCTTTACCAGTGTGGATATTTTTTTAAGTTGAAATAATTTTAAAAGACAACTGCTAATGTCTACTTAATACAACTATTAACACAACACACATACAAAGAGAGAGAGAACATATCTCTTAATTTTGACTTGTTCAGAAGCAGAGAAAAAGAGACAAAGTTGCACAATTGTTAAAATTATTAGATCAGGACTGACCAAGGTGCCGTGAAAATAAAAGAAAAGGGAAACCGACTTCCACAGCAGCAGATTGCCTTTAATTAGAACAGTGATGTGAAGAAGTGTGGGGATTCATAGGGTAGAAAGGGGAGTCTTTGCAGTGGAAGATTCTACTTGTAGATATGTTCCCCTGTGGTCTCAAAGTCTGAATACCAAAGGAGATGGATGTGTTGCCCTCAGCAGGAAGTCTGCTCTAAGGCTCCCAAAGCCTGCAGATGTTATCAGAATGCTAACTTTGTTGAGACTTTCTCAGGCTGTCAGATCATTAACCCTTCAATAACTGGAAGTGGAAAATTCCTAGAAAGAAGTTGATTGGCTAATTAGAACTGCAATACAGTGACCACAAGGGGACTCTGAAAATGATCTCGTTTTACTGGAGGAATCACTTGAATGGGAGCCAGGAACCTGCATGGACCCACTGAGTCCAGGCATCATTTGGTGTTATTTCTTCCTCCTGTTCGTGTGTGTGTGTGTGTGTGTGTGTGTGTGTGTGTGTGTGTGTGTGTGTATAAATGAATAAAAATGAATAAAAATGGCCCTATAGACCCATAGGGAGTGGCACTATTGGGAGGTGTGGCTTTGTTGAAGGAGGTTTGTCACTAAGGGGTGGACTTTGAGGGTCTCAGGAGCTCCAGCCTGGCCAGGGTGTCACTCTCTCTTCCTGCTGCCTGTGGATCCAGATGTAGAACTCTCAGCTCCTTCTCCAGCACCATGTCTGCCTGCATGACACCATGCTTCCCACCATGACAATAATGGAGTAAACCTCTGAACTGTAAATTAGCCCCAATTAAATGCTTTCTTTTATAAGAGTTGTCATGGTCATGGTGCATTTTAGCAGCAATAGAAACCCTAACTAAGACAGTAGTTGGTACCAGGGACTGGGGTATTGCTGTGATAGATATGACCATGTTTTTGTTTGGAGGAATTTGGATTTTAGAAGTTTGGGTTTGGAAAGTGTTGGAATGCTTTAAGCATTGCTTAATAGGTCATACTAGTAGAAGCATGGAAGACAGAGGTCCTAAGGGTGAATTGAACTGTGGGGGCCCGGGTCAAGAGGTTTCAGAGGAAGAGAATGTTAGTATGTAGCCTAGAGACTATTGTTGTGATATTTTGTGAAGAATGTAGTTGGTTTTTGCCCTTGGCCAAAAAGTCTGCCTGAGGCTAAATTGAAGAGTTTTGGATTAATTGACTTAGCAGAGGAAATTTCAAAACAGCCTAGTATAGACTCTGTTGTATGGTTATTAGTGTTCAGTCTTATGAAGACCTATAATGAAAAGGAAAAAACTGAGCAAGAAAAAAATGCAAAATGGACATGAAGGAGAAAAGGGGTACCAGGAAGTAGAATGAAGATAAATTCTGTGATAAACTGGTGAAAGAAAATCCCGTGTTAAATGGAATAAAGGGAGTGATGACCTCAGGGCAAGCTCACATCCAGCTAAGCTTCCAACTTGTGAAAATAAAGTTGTGAAAAATTAAAGAAAAGCTTAGAGCTGGGTGTGGTGACACACTCTGGTTGGACTTGTGGAAGGAGGAAGAGGCAGAAGGATCTCTGAATTTGAGACTAGCCTGGTCTACAGATTGAGTTTCAAGACAGTCAATCCTAGGCAGTGAAAGAAACCATCAAAAAAAGAGATCTGGTAAAGATGTAATTGAACAAGGGGGCCATGTTCCAGCCCCAGCCAGCAGCAGAACTTGGCAGCTTTAGCCACAGGGATCTGAGTTTAGAGTCAAGGGTAGAAAAAGGAGTTTTGAAAGCTCTCTCCAGGACTAAGTAAAGCTGCTGAGACCAGGCATGTGTCAGGGTGTCCCTGCCTGGAGACCTAGAGAGACCATTGAGTGAAGCTGTGAAAGTGAAGCCTGGATTGTATTGGAGACCGCAAGATGTTGAAGATTCCAGAGCCATGGGATGCCTGCCAAGGAAAGCTGCTAACAGAGAGTGGAACCAGTTCAAGAGAAAGAAGTGTGTTGCAGTCAACAAAGCTGAAAGGAGTTGAAGATCTGAAGAGTGCTTTGACATCAGATATGGAGATGCAGAGTTTGGAGTTTGCCCAGCTGGTTTTTGGTCTTGTTTTGGTCCAGTGTTTCCTCACTTTGCTCCCTCTCCTCCCTTTTGGAACAGTAATGTATACCTGTGCCGTTCTTTGTTGGAAGTATGTGATCTACTTTTCCATTTTGATTTTATAGGATATTATAGTTAAGAGATTACATGAGTCTCAGAAGAGACTTTAGACTTTGGGCTTTTAAAGACGTTTGAGACTATTATAGACTATGGACTTTTGAAGGTAAACTAAATGCATGTTGCATTATGTTATGACTACAAGTCTACTTGGGCCAGGGAGTGGAATGTGGTGGTTTCAACAAAAAGGGCCCCTGTGAGTCCATTGAGAGTGGCACTATTAGGAGGTATACCCTTGTTGGAGTAGGTGTGGCTTTTTTGAAAAAGGTGCATCACTACGGGGTGGACTCTGAGGCCTCAGAAGCTCAAGCCTTGCCAGGATGTCACTCTTACTTCCTGCTGCCTGCCAATTCAGATGTAGAACTCTCAGCTCCTGCTCCAGCACCATGTCTTCCTGCATGCCACCAAGATGCCCATCATGACAATAATGGACTAAATCTCTGAATTGTAAGCCAGCCTCAATTAAATTTTTTCCTTTATAAGAGTTGTCATGGTTATGATGTCTTTTCACAGCAATAGAACACTAAGAAACACTGCTCTATTGCATTTTCTGTTGTTTTTGTTGTTGATGTTGTTTTAATATAACCTGTAGATTACTATTTTGGATAGGCTAGCTGGTCAGCCAATGAGGTCCAGGCACAACTTGTCTCTGCTTCCCAGCCCCTAGGTTACAGATACACTCTGCCATACTAAGCTTTTTACATAGGTACAAAAGATCTGACTTCAGGGCCTCATGCTCACAACTGGAAGTACTTTGCCCACTGCACCCTCTCCCAAGAACTATGTTCTTTTCTTTTTATACTTTGGATGGTTATACTTGCCTTATTTTTATTTACAATCATTTTTACTTGTAAATTCTCTAGAGAAGGTATTCCCATTCTTTGAGGTAATGTACATGTATGTTTTCTTTTTTCATTGTTGGAAGGCTATAACACATCATAAATTTATCCAACACAAATTAGATATGTAAATAATACAGATGTGAAAATATCAAATGCAGTGTAAAAAACTAAAAATAGAAGAACAGAATCCAGGGCTTTGACTTAGATGGTTCCTGTGACTCTTCTGTGTGATATTTGATTTCATCATAAAGTAACGTTGATGGGATGGCATGAGTTTTCTTCAGACTTATCAAAATACATTTGTGTGATTCTGCTCTACCTGTTAAATTAGAACTGGGCTAGAACCTCTAATACACTATTATCTTGTATCTAAAGGTTTTGGAACCTCCCATTATTTTTGATTAGGTAATTGTTATAACACATTTCTTATAGATATATCAGTTCATTTTTATCCTAATTCCATTTGGGATTTCTGTAACTCCAGGGCAATTATGAATATCCCTGGGAAATATATTGTCCCTGGCTTTGCCATACTGATTGCAAACTGAGACTTGTAAAATCCATGATTTGGGATGATATGCCAACATACCTAATAAACATTCAGTGTTCATCTCTTCAGCTCTTAATTTCTACCCTTTTTCCTAGGTTCTATAATTGTAAAAACTTAAACTTAGAGGAACATCTAAGCCAACGGTATTTTAGAAGTGTGCGTATCTGTTTGCATAGTTCTCAAATATAAGAACTTTAAAATGTTCTTTGTTCATCATGTGGCTTTGGTGATTTTTCCCATTAAAAGGTAGAATCTTGAATTTCGCTGCCTGAGGGAACAGCTTCCAGCAGTGCAGGGCTCCAAGGGAAATCCATGGAGTTTCTGGCATACTGTTACTTTATTTGAGGAGACTAGGGAAAAGACACTCACACAGTCTCTTGATGGTTTCCTTCCTTACTATTCTTCTGTATTCTGATTCTGTGTTCCATGTTCTCTTTTCTTAACTCTATCCACAAATGTCCCTTCTGTCTCTCTTGATGTTTTCCTCCTCCTGCTCTTTGTTTTTTCCCTGACAGCTTATAAACCCCAGCAGAATCTTCCAGGCAATATAAAAATTACAATGTGGTTATATTCTACTTTTCAAGTGAATGATTACAATGAACATGAGTGAAAAACAACATGTTTTCCTTATCCCTTACATGATCAAACATTTTACATCAATAGTTTTTTTGTATCAGGAGACTGAAGGCAGAAATGGGTAGAAGGAATTAATCATCATCTTTGATCACCAACCAACCCTCGTAAGGAAAGCACATCAGCTAGTAATAATTGGGCTGCTTTGTTTTTCAATCCCTAATCTCAAAGCTATCATCAAAATATCTTAATCTAACCTGAGGTCATTCTAAGGCTTTGTTGCAGCTATGATGCACACCAAAATCTGAGAGTGCATCTTTCAACATTAAAATTAAAAGAATTAAGCCAGCCTGGCTCCTGGGGACTCAATTGTTTTTCTTAATCATTAACCTGAACTGCCATCTATGCAGCTCCTTAGGTGGAACTCATAGGCCCTAGATGTATTACAATTCCTTGTATTTATTTTTAATCATCAAAACTCTATTTCAACTAACATTATTATTATTATCAGTTAGACAGTACAGCTTAAGAAGAAATCATCTTCATAATAATCCACAGGTAAAAATACCCAGTAGAATGGGATGTTCCCATGAGATTAACACACTACATTACAGGCAGTAGGGGATCTCCCCACATACATTCACACCATGCCAGATACCAGAGAAAGATGGCAGCAGCAAACATGTGAAGGCATGGCAGAAGCAAAAGACACTCTGGTGAGTCTATGGTCTGGGGACCTTGCTTATCCAAGATTTACCCATCAAGGATTAGCCTCCTGGTGGGCTGGATTTCTGTTCCCAGGAAATGGCAACCATTGTTAGAATTCTGCCCTCACTCCAGCTGCATGACAGCACATGCACAGTTCAGGAGTTAAGCAAAGGGTCTTGTGTCTTACATGATCAGTGTGCACTGGTGACTATGTGCTGCATGGTCACACAATCAGTGCATGTGTGGTGTACTTCTGTAGGCCCACCTGCACCTTAAAGAGCCTTGACGCAGACCCCACCCTCTCTCTCTGTTCTGTTCTGTCTCCCCCAGGCCTGGTTCTTCTTCCCCTACCCTTCTTCATCCTAATAAAGCTCTGCTACTAAGTAGTCATGGCCATGCCTTGTGACCTTTTTGAGTGGTAACCAGCGCCACTTATCATTCTTTCAACCATGCCTTTGTTTCAAAAGGCTATTATGACAACCTTGTTATGACCATGTTATGACTTCCTGTTGTGCCCACCTTGCAACCATGTCTTTGTTTCAGGGGTTGTTACACCTAACTTGTTATGCTTACATTCTGCTTTTATAACTCCACCTATTGTCTGCCAAACTCCCTATTTGGAAACCGCTTAGCCCTGAGCTATAAAAACTTTGTCTTCCCCATGTCCAATGCTGATCTCTTGAAGCCTGCCTTTAGGGAGAGACAGCCCATGTACACACATTTTTTAAAAACCTTGCTTTAATTAATTTGGCCATGATGATTTGGGTCAGAGGTCTTTCTCCTGATATCTGTGAAATTAACACTAATATGCACAAATGTATGCTTCAAAGGTTTTTCAGGCTGAACCATAGAAGTTCAGAGACTCACTTCCAATATATAGCATTACTCAAAGCAAATCACTGCACAAACCCAGATTCAAGTGCCAGTGGCCATGTCAGAGGAGCAGCAGGTGGCAATTGGTATGCCAATAGGTTCCATGGGTAGCCATTTTGTCCCCTTTGCCAGGGAGTTTCCTTTTGAGCTAACATTCCAGCCCTTTGTTGAGGACAAAGGGTGACATGCTCTCTTCTTTAGCTACTTCCTGCTAAAGTTAGGACGCCATTTTAAACCCCAGGAAGGCTGGAATGTTAGTCAAAGGCCAGAAGGGGATTAGGACAACAAGATCTTCATCCAAAGCATCTAGTTTGTTGACCCAGCTAAAGAGATGGAATAATCACATGACTGGACTGGTTTATATTAGTTTTCAGCTAATCCAGGGCTTTCTGGTTTTGTAGGACTACCTGGGGCTGGCACAGTGTAGATCACCTTTGGAGCAGTTGGTAGTCCACAGATGATCTCTGGATGGTGTCTACCAGGCAAATGGAACTCTGCCAAGACAGATATTGACCAGGGACAGAAGCTAAAGAACTAAAAGGAAACTTTTACCCTCAGGAATGGGCAATAGGGAAGCTAGGCTCTTGATTGACAGGAGTACTTATCTGGAGTGTTTGACCTATGAGATGTGGATCCAAGTTTTTCAGTCTTTCCAGTTCCTTGAAGCTTATATTACCGTTGTTTGTAATCTGCATTGAAATCTATGTTGTAGATACAGCAGCTAACAGGTATCTGTAAAACAGCTGGAGTCAACTCATGCCATGCTTTGGGTTAAAGCATGAGAGGCTGTGAGTAATAATAGTAGTCAGTGCTTTACCAGCTTATCTGAATGTCATTTGTTAATGTTAAAACTTTGAATTTTTGAAATTTTAATATAATAAAAGTATAAAGTAACTTGTATTTATATACCTTAAATTATTTTTAGACCCTCATCACTTATTTAGACTTTTGTATCCTCAGATGTTTATAATTTAAATTATTTTTAAACTTTAATAATTTATTTAAACCTTAAACTTTTTATCCACTTATTTACCACTACACATATATAAGTGGTTGATTATTGAGAGCTATCATTGTAAAGCAAGTTTCTTTAAATAAAGGAATAGAAGGTTACACTGAAATCTGTTTTGCGATTTTGTCTTTATCAGTGTGAAGTTTGTCAGCAAGGTAAACTGTCTGTGTCCATCTTTCTCAGCAGGAGACCCAGCAGCCCTAGACAAGAGAGGCCTGAGTCCTGATATAAATGAACTAACAGGGCAGCTGCAGCCTTGGGGAAGGAACTGGTTGCCTGCTGCTGTCACACTGATAAAGCTACAGTTAGTCTAGCCATCCATGCCACCAGCCATCTGGGAAGGATAAATTATAGCAGGAAGTATAATCCAAATCGCCTATGTATCAATTAAAACGACAGAGACTTACTACTGCCTGTGTGGTTACCCTAGGCTGCGGTGGTCTCAATCGCCCCATTGAGGGCAGTAGTTGTAAGGTCTTCAGCTGTCACACAGGACAGTATCAAATATTCAGCTGCTGCACAGGACAGGTTCGCCCTAGGCTGACAGAACCAGATGGTCTGTGATATTTTCCTGTGGAGAAGGCACTTGGGAAAACTGACCTCACTTTGACAGGACAGAACACAGCAGTCAACCCGCCAGTGTCCACAGTTTGGGCAGGCCCTGGTGGCAGAGGAAGCATGGGGCAGTTTTTCCAGTGACTGGCGTTACCACAGTCCAGGTGATTTTGTGGAGGCCCCGTCATCTTCTTTGGAGACTTTAGGGTTGCCTCTAGGGACTAGCATTTCTATCACGAGAAGCCTTTTTAAAAACATTTTAAACACCATGATCAGCAGGTCTCTGAAAAGTTTTGAGGGCATCTATTTATTGAGTAAACCTGATTTTAAATGAACTTTGTTTTCAGTTACCTATTTTAGGATTAACCTTGAAAACATACAGGAGGCTAATAAAACTAATTTCTGTAAATAAATGACATTTGTTGATCATTTATAAGATGACTATTAATTTGTATGTCTTAGTTATCTTTAAGTTTTATTCCTGTTAAATTTAGCCTCAAAACATCACAATTTTTGAATTGAAGCTCTTTTAGTATCAAAACTTTAAATCATGAATATAGTCTAAGGGAGGCTAGAAACTTTATTTTCCTAATCCTTTCATAATGTACCACTGCAGATATCATCATCATTTCATACTGCACCACTGCAGATATCATCACTGTTTCATAATGCACCACTGCAGAATATCATCACTACTTCATACCGCACCACTGCAGAATATCATCAGTTTCATAATGCACCACTGCAGATATCATCCCTGTTTCATAATGCACCACTGCAGATAACATCACTGTCTCATACTGCACCACTGCAGAATATCATCATTTCATAGTACACCGTTGCAGAATATCATCATTTCAGAGTGCAGCATTGCAGAATATCACCATTCCATAGTTCACCATTGCAGAATATCATCAATGTTTCATAATGCACCATTGCATAATGTCACCATTTCATACTGCATCATTGCAGAATGACTCGGTTTATTAAAATAGCTAAGGCATAACAAAGTTAGCAAAGACAAGGAGGCTAAACATATATTAAGTCAGTTTCTGCTGAGCCTTTCTCAGGATGAGCTTTTAAGCATGAAAACCATGTTTTGGGCTGACATATTTCAGTTAACAAGAAGTGGAAAGACAGAAGCTAAAAAGCAAGGTTAGTACATTATGAGATTTCCCAGGACTATGGACTTTGATGGGTTGGGTCTATGCTTTCATTTTGACTGGTGGTGCTGTCTATATGCTGAGTTTTACAGCCTGAATAGTATGATCACCTATGTATAATTTCTAATTATTAATTCTGTATTGTAAGTTTTAAGTCAACTTTTGTTAGAAATGTTATTGATTTTTGACTATATCTAATAAATTTATAAATCTCAAGGTACAGAAAGTTCATATAATAGTCTCAGAAATATTGAAATGAGGTTTATATCTTAGCAAAAGTTTTAGGCAGTTAAATGAAACCAATAACCTAATTTTTTAGCTGCTCTGCTTTGCCCTTTTTTCTGCCACAAGTCGGATGGTTTGCCTGACATAGGACAGATACTTTCCAACTCCAGAGCCAGCTTTTCAGTGCAGCAGAACAGCATAAAACAATATTTCTACATTATCCATACCCAAAAGACATTTGAATCCCTGCTAGACTGAGTTCACTGGTCAGAAAGCTCACAGATAAGGAGTGCTGAGCCCTGGCTATCAAAGTAGCCACAGCAAGTGGCAGCATGATTTGGGCCTGGGCGGGTGAGTGCACTAAGTTGCCCAGGATGGCATGTTTGGGGAGGGTGCCCACATTGCCCCAGCCTGGCTCGTGGGAGTGGTGGCAGCTAGAGCTTGACACAGAAACACGTACAAGAGGGAGACAAAACAAAAATAAAACCAACGAACATAGAACACAGAACATACAAGAGCTGGAGACAGCAAAAACAAAAATCAATACATAGAACATAGGCTAGAGGACTGTCCAGCTTACCAGTCTTATTACACATGTCATTCATCTGTCAGTCACCCCAAGTCTGAACACATGAAGACAGGTAAAACACAAGACAAGACACAGAGCAAAAATAACAACAGGACAATGACAACAATTGGGTCATTCAGAGATTCACCAGTTCGACTAAATAAGTTTTTTAACTAATAGGAAGCTTTATCTCAGCTGCCTCCCTACATACTCCAGGTGCCAGGAGACTTCCTACATGTTGGATTTCCTCAATTCAGTTAGGGAATCAGGCCTCTCTGATGTCTGTCTTGGCTCCTAGTCATGCCAGATGTCCTGCACTGGGCCTGTAAAACCTCTTGGCTCCCAGTACCATGGAACACCCTCAGGGTTCCGATGCTCTGTTGTGCATCCTAGGCATCAGAAACTTTCCAGTGGGCACCAGATGCGGGGTTTCTCTGATTGCTTGGCTCCAAGTCTCATGGGGCATCCCCAGAGTCCCAAGGCAGGTCAGAAAAAGAACTGGAGGCTCTGGATGAACTCTCAGTAATGGGATGAGCCATGAGACATCTCATGTTTGCCTTGGATTGGGGATTATTGGATCTTGTCAGAATCCCCCACATCCCCAGATCGGGTTCCCACAGAACCAGATGTCACAGAGAACATCTGACTTACCAGCAGAGGCCTCCAGAAATGGGTGCTTGCTGATTTCTTTGGAGGCAGCCATTTGCTCAGGCAGTACTGAAGGCATGCCCTGGGGCTTGGAAGGTCTCCAAGGTGCACACTCTCCCAAATGCAGCTCTTTAGTCCCAGAGAGACAGAGGGAAGGGTCCAGCTTCTGAAATTGGGTTGAGGTCTTGATCTCCAAATGTTAATCCCACAGATACCAGGAGAAGGACCACTGAGCCAAATCATCATGGCCAAATTAATTAAAGTAAGCAATTAATTAAAACAAGCTTTTTTAAAAAATTTGTGTGCATGGGCTGTCTCTCCCTAAAGGCAGGGTTCAAGAGGTCAGCGCTGGACATGGGTGAGATGAGGGTTTTATAGCTCAGGGGTAGAGGGTTTCCAAATAAGGAATTTGGTAGGCAAGCAAGTGGGGTTACAGAAGCAGAGCATAAGCATAACAAGTTGGTCATTACAATCTCCTGAAATAAAGACATGGTTGAAAGGAGGTCATAACAAGGTGGTTATAACAAGGTAGTTGTAACAATAGGTTGTCATAATAACCTCTTGAAACAAAGACATGGTTACCATTTCCTAGAATAGGAAGTACAGAACTATTTGTAGTTAAGGTTACAGATGGGTCATAGCCTAACCCTTGAGAAACAAATTTAATCATAAGCAAGAATGAATCTACTTTGTCTTTAGTATAAAATGGCTTTCAAGCCTAAGATGGAGGCAGGCTGGTTCACCATTCGCTAACTCACCATGCTCACCATGTGGGAAAGTCAAACCGCAATTTTAGTCTACATGAGGATGATGAGATGATGGGGACCTATGATTAGAAGGTTATTAAAGAGGATTCCTAGCTGATAAAGTCAAACAAGGAGAAAGAAGCCCAGAGTTCCAGTTTTCCACTCTGGGCAAGCAACACAATGTTAGATTTTCCAGCATAAATTGCATTGTGTGAATGGGCCCAATGGACACCACGAAAGGCAGAGAAAAGCTATTGTGTCTAATCCACAGAATCTTAAGCAAATGGAGTGCTTTCCTGGACCATTAAATTCTGGGGTAAATTGTGAGTCCATAAGCAAAATGACAGTAGTAGGCTTCCTGAAATGGGAGGTAGTCCTGAGTGCTAGGTGGTAAAAAGAATGAGACATGAATAAGGATATGACAAAAAGAATTAGATGTAAATCAGAAAGCAGAGAGGGATGAAGGGATAATAGTGTCTTTCTTATCTCTCTGCATTCTCTTTCAAAAACTGAAGTTTCTTATCTTGTACAGTTTAAACTAAAAACAAAAGAAACAATCATTTTTAAACCAGCCTGTTGGGTCCTGTTTAAAACTTTATCAATAATCAGTTTAGGTTCTATGTCTTTAAAAATAAAAGACCTATTACATTAAAATGCATGCCTTTAAAAGTACAGATTTTGGATTAAGGATTGCTAATGCTATTTTTTAAAAAAGCAATCTGATCGATAGCCTAACAAAATCAGCAAGTGATAGATTAAAAAAAATCTATCATTATATAAGGCTGTGTATATGTGTGGGATTGAGCTTCATAACCCAATTATATTAACAATAAAGCTAGCCATGACAGAAATAATAATTGTATTTTGTTCCTGGACAACACTAAATAATCCAATGTAAATGTATGCAGTCTGCCAAAGAAAAAAATGGTTGCCAAAAGAGCTATTATCCTTTTAATAAATTTATATTTATCATACATTACAGCACTTTTTAAATTACACACATACCTCTCATTGAGAAACATATTCTAAAACACATCAAAAAGGGAAATGATCTATGTATATTTAATAGGTAGTGAAGGGACATTGCTCCTAGCTGAGCTAATAAAACATCTAGTTGTGATGTGAAGCATTAGTTATTATTTAGCATATTAGGTGATCTTTAAAATATTTTTGGTTCTTTGCTGTAGGTAAGGCTCCTGTGCAGTTATGTTCCAGAACTGAATGTTCTATCATGATTTCCCAGAAAAAAAAATTACTTTAAAAGCTTCTCCCTATTGAAACATCCAGTGTGATTTCATATGATGTTACCACACAGTCAGCCCGATGTTTATAATTAGAGTTAGGACTGTTGTTGTGAAAGTGGCCCTCAAATCACTGTGAAGGAGTCAAATAGTAACTGTGGACTGAGATGTCTACCGGCAACTGTTCTCCTTTGCTAGAATGCAATAGCATCAAGAGAAGCCATGCAAACCAAAATGAGTCTGGCAAGTCCATTTCTTCAAGCGATCTAGATCAGGGTGGACACAGGTAACCTCTCTCCTTTTTGCCTACTCTGTAATAACCAACATTTTCTCATGATGCACAAATTCCAGGGCGATTCAATTCCTCCTCATTCCTTTGCCTACTACTGTAACCGAGTCTTTTCTGTCAGAATTTCTTCAGACTGCCAGCCCTCAAATAATGACACAGAGGCTTATTAATTATGAAAGTTTGGTCTTTAGCTTAGGCTTATTCCCAACTAGCTCTTATAACTTAAATTAACCTTTTCTATTAATCTACATCCTGCCATGTGGCTCTTCACCTCTCCTCCATTCTGTACATCTGACCTCCCCTGGGTCTTGCTGGCATCTCTCTATCATCTTCCAGACACCCTCTGACTCCCTATGATTACTTTCTGTCAACTAGTAACTAACTCAACCTCCTGACCCAAGGTTGATTTTATTTCATTAGCACAAACACAGACTCAGGGTTCATGGTGTGATCGAATATCCTACCCACATACTGCTGGTTTTCACTTGCAAAATTAGAATGTTAAGAACAAGGCAGGGGTTTGAACTTGAGGCTGATTTTCAGAGAAAAATGTGGAGCAACTCTGTCCTTTAAGTCTTTAAAAGAACTTGTCAGAGGATAAAGAATGTCCCCAAGTTTGGGACATTTCCACTCATTGTCCCATAAAAGCCCTGCAATTTTTCCCCTTTAAAAATGGGAATTATTTTTCATTGAGTTGGGCAGGTCTACTCCATTTTCCAAAGCCTGGACTTAGAAAAAAATATTTCTAAAAGCCAGTCTCCACTTTGTTTCTATAGAGTCAGCTGGTAGCAAGACTTCTGGGTTCTGGTAACAACAGGAAGAAGTGGGAAGTGGTTGTGCCTAGAAACTGGCCACAGTATTCAGTAAAATCCAGTTATGGCTAATGCACCTGGTGTCAGCTGGAGCTGCAAAGGAGGGTGTGGGTTCAACAGATGAAAAGAGAGAGGGCTGAGTTCTCCTAAACTTCTGGACAAGAATTCCAGCACTCTACCCCAGAGGTCCCAAGGTTCCAATACTTTTCAAAACCTCACTCTATTATTTGCAAATGAGAGTCTTCTTGAGTTCATCATGTACTCTGCAAGGACAATAAATAGAGCACAAATTTTTTTGAGGATATTTAGAATATACTGAAAATGTTGGGAAACTTCAGAGTCTACACAGTCTTTAGTTCAAGTTCATAAAATTAGTCAAAATATTCTTCTCAAGTTAGAAGCTTCTTCCTGTGTGATCAGAATTAGTTTCATGTGAAAAATAGCTTAAACTGTACTTAGGTATGAAAATTCAGTCCACTTGGCATCTTCTGTCCACAGGGAGATCTTTTAGGAACAAGGTGGTCAGAGGACAGCATCTGCTTAGGTTACAAGACTCTATCCTTCCTTTACTGCTATGAGAATAAATTGCCAGTTAGCAAACTAATGCAGGTCTAAAGCTCAGGACAACCCACAGTTGGTTCATTATGAAAGAGCAGCATCTTAGTTGGGCAACTGGAGGTGGAAGAAGAAAGGAAAAAATAGAATAGTTGCACAGATTTCTTAGTATTGTGCTGGTGGCCATGTCAGAGAAGCAAAAGAGGCAATAGAAGTTCAAGGTGTCAGCCTACCAAGAGGAAACTCTCTGATGGGTCAATCTCAGACAGGCAAGACCCCCGAGACCACAGACCCTGAAATGTCTTTTGCTTCTGCTGTGCTTTTTACATGTTTGCTGTTGCTATCTTTTTCTGGTATCTGGCATGGTGTGAATGGGTGTGGGGGATCCCCACTGCCTGTAATGTAGTGTGTTTATCTCATGGAAACATCCCATTCTACTGGGCATTTTTACCTGTGGAATATTATGAAGATTAATTCCTAAGCTGAACTGTCTAATTGATAATAATAATGTTAGTTTATACAGAGTTCAATGAATAAAAATAAAAACAAAGAAATGTCACATAGCTAGAACACATGAGTTTCTATTGAGGAGCTGTATAGACCGTGGCTTAGGTTAATAATTAATAAAACAATTTAGTCCCAGTTAGCCTAGCTAGCTTAAATTCTTTTAACCTTAATGTTGGGAGGTGTGTTCACAGGTTTTGCAGTGCATCACAACTGAAATAAAGCTTTGAAAATAACTTAAAGTTAGACCAAGATGTTTTCATCAAATAGCTTTGAGGTAAAAAAAAAAAAATACTCAAGAAGATAATCTAAAGTTTTAGAAAGGCACATAGTTGAATGCAGAACTTGTTATGGTCAGGGGACAAGAACAAAGCAGCCCAATTATTACTAGTTGACACTCTTTTCTTGCTAGGATTGGTCGATGACTAAAGGTGATGATTAATTCCTTATACCCATTTCTGCCCTCAGTCTCCTGATATAGAACTATTGATGAGTGGGTATCTACCCTAAGATTTAAAGTAGAGCTGACTAATTCTTTTTCATATATAAAAGTTTAGGTTTGTGATTCCTTTAAGATTCATTACCTTTTAAAATCAGTAATAAAGTAATTGGCCCTTTCTTTGCAACTGCAAAACTGCAGCCTGCCAGTAAAAGACCTGACTGAGAAAAATATCTTGCTTGCCTACATGGTTAATCTATAACAAGTTGCTTGGGTATGAATGTACAAGGGTTCTTGGAATAATTTATTTTTCACCTGCAATACAAAAATGTTTAACATGTAAGGGAGATGACAAACACATTTTTACCTGTATTCATTGTAATCATTCACTTGAAAAATAGAATGTAACCACATTGTAATTTTTATATTGCCTGGAAAATTTTGTTGGGGTTTATAACCTGTAGGAAAAAAAGTATACAGTAGAAAGAACAGAGGAAGAATACAGAAAAATAAGGAAGGACACCATCAAGAAAGCATGTAAATGTCTTTTTCCCTAATCCCCTCAGATAGAAAAGTCTAGTTCACACCGATGCTGTGGATTTCCCTTTGAGCTCTGTGGTGCCTAGAGGCTGATCCCCCAGGACGTGATAGTATTGTCATATACAAAAGGACCTCAGTGGCATCTTTCATTGATTAGAGGTCCCCATGGCCTAGGATTAGAACCAGATACTAAGATCCCCAATAAATCTGTGAAATTACCAAAATAACAGAAAATTCCTCATGTTTTCTTCTACTATACCTTTGTGTGGGTTTTTATGGGAGTAGAAAAAGTGTATATGCATTCTGTATACACATACACATAATGATGTTTTATATGTTTAAAATATGGTCATGGTTTCACTGTTCAGAACAGACATTCAAAAATACGAGTTATTCTACTAGTAATTTTACATTCAACCTTTTTTTTGAGATCTACAGTCCTGAACCCAGCACTTTCAAAGACAGACAAGTTGGCAAGGGCAAATTGTAGAAGAAATGTCTGGTTTGGCCCATTGGTCTGTGTAGGATTTGGGGTAACAAATGTAGGCAACAGCTGAATTTGCATGTGTGTGTTCAGAAACCATGAAGAACAAGTCATTTTTAAAATTTAAACTTAATTGTATCCATAAATATCTATGATGGCAGCAATTTTGAATTTGTTATAAAAATTAAACTTTACATAAAAGTACATAGTGAAGGCTTTATAGTCCCTCTTCGTTGCTCACACAACTCAGTCAGAATTATTGTTAAGGTTTCTAAGTAAGGCAATTAGATTTAAAGTTGTGTTTTATTGTTTAAGTAGCACATTAAAATTTAAGTAAAAATGTGGCAACATAACTCTGAGAAAGAGTGTGCAGAATATTTGATCACATTATGAACCCTGAGACTGCACTACTCACTGGGAAAACCTGTTTCTAGTTGTGGCATGATTCAGCCCTATCATACACCTTTAATGCAAGATCTTTCTGCTTGAATATTGTAAACAGGATTAAATAAAATCAACTATACGTCAAGAGGCAGAGCAAGCACCAGCTGACAGGAAAAAGTCCTAGAGAATGGGAGGAAGTCAGAAGGACAGAGAAACACACAGGAAGTAGAAGGGAGGGACATTCTGTTGGAGGAGTTTTTTCTTTGTTTCAGACCCGGTAGGAGAAACTGGCCTTTGGGAGACACCAGCAGAGGAGGAAGAACTGGGTTCTTTCTCTGCCTCTCTGAACTAACAGCCTTTCACCCCAGCATCTGGCAACTGAGTCTTTATTGATAAAAATAGAACAATGGAGACTTAGTCAAAAACAGCATTTGGCTCCCAATGTGGAGGAGGCTGAGGCAGCGGCAGAGGCAGGGCAGGGGACATGGAGGCTCCCCCAGGGCCTCGGCCCCAGCAGCAAGGCAGCAGCGAGCTCAGGTGCAGCCACTGTGTCACTGATAAAACAACAAAAGAGTGCTTAAAATTTTCTAAAATCATGTTATATTTTGTGAGTGTATAATCACTGAGGGCTGGAAATGGCTTAGCAGTTAAGGCTACCGTGGCAAAGACCGATGACCTGAGTTTGATCCCTAGAACTTACACGGTGGCGAGAGCTGACTCTTGCCAGCTCTCCTCTGACCTCCACATGCACACTTTGATGAACACACACACACACTAAATAAATAAAATTATAATACAACTTAAGCAAATATATCCACATGTATTTATAAATATATACAGACTAGGTAGATAGATAGATAGATAGATAGATAGATAGATAGATAGATAGATAGATGATAGATTAGATAGATAGATATGAGAATTCTGGGGGAAAAATGATGATATGAAATTGCAAGCACATCTTGAATTAAGGCAGACCACTGATTAGTGTCATTACTAACAAGACACTCTCTGGAGCTTAGTTTAATGTTAAATAATAGCAGCAACTGTCAGGCATAGTACAGAGACTTTATCCAAGATAACAGTCTAAAAGGTGTCACAGATACTATTATAATCATCTCAATTTGTCCTGTGGAAAGAGTGAGACAGAATTAAAGCAGCCTACCCAAATTCCATAGTAGGTAAATGAGAAGCAAAATTTGAACACAGGCAACTTGTACCATAAGACTATGTCTGAAAAAGTGGAGAATGCTTGACTGCCTCTACAGAAAAGTTATAAAAACAAAAACAGAAATTTGAATGTATTTTCCATAAGTAAATGATAAAAATTTAGGGTGAAAATTATGTTAATAACCTTGTGTTGTTACCTCCTGTCTATATGAACCAAAGCATCACATTATGCCTTGTAAATATGCATGCCACATGTCAATTAAAAGTAACTAAATATAGTTATATTCTCATGAAAAGCAATTTAAACACTATAAAGTAGAACATAAGATACTGTAGTAGACATAGAGAAACTAGAAGTATTAATACATTCTGAATTCTGAAGGTAATATTTAGTCATTATATTCCAAAATAACCTTGAGAATCAAGACACATTTTGTAACCCAAACTAATGGTTATAAATTTTAACATTTATGTGAGTATAGCCAAGAATTTCATTCTAAACACCATTTCAGTTTCTTTGATGGTGGCAAATGACTTTAATCCCAGCACTTGGGAGGCAGAGGCAGATGGATCTCTGAGTTTGAGGTCAGCCTGGTCTACAGATCGAGTTCTAGGACAGCCAGAGCTATACAGAAAATCCCTGCTCAAAAAAAAAAAGTTCTAGGACCTATTTTCCACTGTGTTATTTCTATCCACACAAATATATGTCACCCTCTAAGAAAAAATGAAAATTTGATAACAGTGATAGTTTGTTTAAGATTTAGAAGTAGGGCAAGTAAACCGAATACAAATAAAAAGTAATATGTTTCCAGTCCCTATTGGACTTTTACTGGCATTAAATCCCAGTGTTACTATAGGTAAGAAACAGATAAGGTATAATGCTCAAAGGGGAGAATTCTGTGTCTAGGAAATGAATTTCAATAAGATGAGTGAGGCGATCTAAAGACCACAACCTCCCCCGAGCTACACAAGTTTTGTCCACTTAGGAATAAACTCAGTAGTTTGTCTGGCACTTTCATGGACATCCAAAGTATTTATCCATTAATGGTTTGAACTCAAGAACCCACTCCATAATATTTTTAATGGAAAATAGGGTAAAATAATTTACTTGTTCTATTAGCTTTTGTAGTGTCTATTTTAACACAATTTACCCTGCATTTTAAGTGTAAAGAAAGGAGAAAGAAAGGCCAAGATGGGACTCTCTAGCCTTAAGTCACAGATCTTCTGCAAAGATCTTAAGAAATCTTACCATTATGTTGACTCAGAGTCTATGATGCTCATATTGTACATATTAAAAGAGATGAAAACCTAAGGACACAAATGGGAAGGTGCCATTTGCTCCTGTGGAATCCATGGTGCTCTCATAGTTCTTTCCTTCCTCTTCTTCTCCTTTTCTTCTTCTTCTCCTTCTCCTCCTCCTCCTCCTTCTTCTTCAGACAGATGAAGTTGAAGGTACAGGTAGAACCATGTTTCTGCTTCCTAAGAGATAGTGTCAATGATGTCTTGCCACTACGTCTGCTTAGACAGTCACTGGCCCATCACAGCCAAGGCTATGATAGTTAAGCAGAACCCCAAGGTTACAGGATGTCACTGCATTGTTCTGTGAACACTGAAATTCCAAGATGTAGATCTTGAAGAATTCAAATTTTACGCTCAGCAGTGTAGTAGGAATATTAAAAGGTCTTATTAATAAAAACAAACCCGGTGCCAGGGGTAAATGCTGGAAGATCAGAGTAGCAGAACAAGCCACAGATACCTCACCTCACCAGTTCCTCAGCTGATCCTGTTTCCTCAAACTGGAAGCCTCTGAGTCCTCATCCAGAATGAATTTCAGCTGAACTGTGATGCTCAAAGCCTAAAAGCTTAACCAGCCTAAAAGCTTCTAGTTTCTGGTCTTCATGCCTTATATACCTTTCTGCTTTCTGCCATCACTCCCTGGGATTAAAGGCTCACTTTCTGGGATTAAAGGCGTGTGTCACCATGCCTGGCTGTTTCCAATGTAGCCTTGAACTCACAGAGATCTAGACGGATTTCTGTCTCTGGAATGCTAGGATTAAAGGCATGTGCTACCACTGCCTATCCTCTATGTTTAATATTGTGGCTGTTCTCTTTTCTGACCCCAGATAAATTTATTAGCGTGCATAATATTTTGGGGAACAAAATACCACCACACAGCAGGATATAAAAATACTGACATTTTGTTTCCCTTGGGAAGATGTTGTCCTTCTCAATGTAATTTGTGTGTATGTGTATGTGTGTGTGTGTGTGTGTGTGTGTGTGTGTGTGTGTGTGTGATAGAAACTTGCTGTCTTAGGGTATCTATTGCTGTGAAGAGACACCATGACCATGACAACTCTTATACAGGAAAATATTTAATTGGGTAGCTTACAGTTCAGATGTTCATCCATTATCATCATGATAGAACATGGCAGCATACAGGCATACATGGTGCTAGAGAAGTGCTGAGTTTTACATCTTGCCTTGCAGGCAACAGGAAGTGAACTGAGTCACTGGAGGTGGTTTGAGCATATATGAGACCTCAGAGCCAGCCTCCACATGACACACTTCCTCCAACAAGACCACACCTACTCCAACAAGCACACACTTCCTAATGGCCAATCCCTTTGGGAGCCATTTTCTTTCAAACCACATCACTGGCCAAAATTCATAGTTAAAAGAGCTGTCTATGCCATGGACATTATAAAACCCATAAAACTCTGAGAAGTATAGACTTCCATGATTTTTCTTGGCTAAGCTGTGCTTTTTTTCTCTGACAATTAAAAAATGTACATTAAAACCTAAAAAGCAAAACCATCACCCAAATAAATACAAATACAGATATAATTTGCTGTCTGTACTGGTTAGATTTTTGTCAACTTGACACACACTAGAGTCTTCTGGGAAGAGAAACTAAAGTGAGTAAATGCCTCCATCAGACTGGCCTGTGGGTGAACTGTGGAGCATTTAATTGATTAATGATTGATGTAGGAGGGCCCAGCCCACTGTGGCTGATGTTACTCCTGTGCAGATGATCGTGACTTGTATAAAATAACAAATGAGTAAGCCATGGAGAGCAAGCCTTGAGCTCCTGCCCTGCCTTCGCTTGTGAGCTGTAAGAGAAAGTAAACACGTTCTTCCTCCCCAACTGTCCTTAGTCACAATGTTTATCACGGTAATAAAGCAAACTAGGACATTATGTACTTACAAAGAAGGCAGTTAGGCAAGTGGCATTCTCAGTCTTTAAATTGTATCAGCAGCATTCTGGAAACCTGGAAAGATGGTTTTCTGAAAGGAGGTCTGCTGGTTTTACTTTTCTCCCCCTCAGAATGCCAGAGCTGAGTCTTTAGATACCAAATTAGATGTCCCTGGTTCAGATACCCACACACAGGAAAGCCAAGTGAGAAAACCTAACTTGAAATTCTACACACATTATCTAAGAAACATTCCTACAACTATGTTATTATTTTATATGACTTACAATGTGAATTTATCTCATCCTTATGACAGATTTTTAAGATAAAGGACTTGAATGGTTGCTCAGTGAATACACTGACCAGGCTCCCTGGTTTCTGTCAGGGTCCAGTTCAAATGAGGAGTCTGTTTCAGTTCCAGTGTTGCTGCACGCAGACCGCCTGAAAATAGAATCGTGATGGGAATCAACACATGTAATCATAGTTGATATACAGATGGTTATGCAGTGGTTGTGAAAGCGCCAGTGGAATCGCTAATGAGTGTCGTCAAGCATCCTCCCTGCTATCGGTGTCCTCTAATGGATGCACAGGTTACTTCTCACCTCGGCATTCCTAAAACAAATTAAAGAAAAACTTCCTGCCTTGCTTATTATCCTGGATTTGGCTGTCAAGTCATACACAACCAATTTCTTCAGAAAAGGTTGCTTCCACCCAGAACACTGCCTTGCTAACCCCAGGTTTTCGGCAGCTCTTGGGTTCTAAGCAGACCATCCAGTGTCTGTGAGATTTTAGAGTTGCAGTTTCTGTAACCATCAGATTCTGCTGTGCTAATGAGCAAAACATTTTTCTCTTCCTCTGGCCGAAATAACTGTCTGCTACCCAGAATCTGAATTTAAAACTAATTTACAGTTCCATGACACTTGGCACTTTCAGTAGCAATTTTTTTTTTTTTTTGGTTTTTTGGTTTTTTTGAAACAAGGTTTCTCTGTGTAGCTTTGTGCCTTTCCTGGGACTCACTTGGTAGCCCAGGCTGGCCTCGAACTCACAGAGATCTGTCTGGCTCTGCCTCCTTTTCTCATGTGGTCTTCCTTTACCATGGTCCTCCTGATTGGCCTTGTTCTCCCTCTCATGTTCCTTGATTCCAGCTTGGTGATCTCCCGCTCTCTTTCCCTCGACCCTCGCTGTTCATTGCTCCCACTCATGTCCAGGTGCTCGTTCATGTAGATCTCATCCATTTTCTCCATACATTGGGTGACCCCGTGTCTTTTCATGGGGTCCTGTTTTTCCAGGTAGCCTCACTGGTGATTGTTGAGTAGCAGTCCAGTCATCCTTGTTCTATACATCTAGTATCCTCCTATGAGTGAGTACAGTACATACCATATTTGTCTTTCTGAGTCTGGGTTACCTCACTCAGGATGAGTTTTTTCTAGATCCATCCATTTGCCTGCAAACCTCATGATGTCATTGTTTTTTCTCTGCTGAGTAGTATTCCATTGTGTATATGTGCCACAATTTATTTATCCATTCTTCAGTTGAAGGGCATCTAGGTTGTTTCCAGGTTTTGGCTATTACAAACAATGCTGATATGAACATAGCTGAGCAAGTGCTCTTGTGGTATGATTGAGCATTTCTTGGGTATATGCCCAAGAGTGGTATAGCTGGATCTTGGGGGAGATTGAGTCCCAATTTTCTAAGAAAGTGCCATATTGATTTCCAAAGTGGTTGTACAAGCTTGCATTCCCACCAGCAGTGGAGGCGAGTTCCCGAGTTCCACATCCTCTCCAGCATAAAGTGTCTTCAGTGTTTTTGATCTTAGCCATTCTGACAGGCGTAAGGTGGTATCTCAGAGTTGTTTTGATTTGCATTTCTCTGATGATTAGGGATGTTGAGCAATTCCTTAAATGTCTTTCAGCCATTTGAGTTTCCTCTGTTGAGAATTCTATGTTTAGTTCTTTAGCCCATTTCTTAATTGGACTGTTGGTCGTTTTGATGTCTAATTTCTTGAGTTCCTTATATATTCTGGATATCAGTCCTCTGTCACATGTGGGGTTGGTGAAGAACTTTTCCCATTCTGTAGGCTGTTTCCCTTGTTGACTGTATCCTTTGCTCTACAAAAGCTTCTCAGTTTCAAGAGGTCCCATTTATTAATTGTTTGTCTCAGTGTCTGTGCTACTGGTGTTATATTTATGAAGTGATCTCCTATGCCAATGCGTTCAAGACTACTTCCTACTCTCTCTTCTAGCAGGTTCAGAGTAGCTGGATTTATGTTGAGGTCCTTGATCCACTTGGACTTAAGTTTTGTGCATGGTGACAGGTATGGATCTATTTGCAGCCTTCTACATGTTGATATCTAGTTATGCCAGCACCATTTGTTGAAGATGCTTTCTTTTTTCCATTGTACACTTTTGGCTTCTTTGTCAAAAATTATATGTTCATAGGTGTGCAGGTTAATGTCAGGGTCTTCAATTCGATTCCATTGGTCCACATGTCAGTTTTTATGCCAATACCAAGCTGTTTTTATTACTGTAGTTCTATAGTAGAGCTTGAAGTCAGGGATTGTGATACCTCCAGAGGTTGTTTTATTGTACAGGATTCTTTTGGCTATCCTGGGTTTTTTGTTTTTCCATATGAAGTTGAGTATTATTCTTTCCAGGTCTGTGAAGAATTGTGTTGGTATTTTGATGGGGATTGCATTGAATCTGTAGATTGCTTTTGGTAAAATTGCCATTTTTACTATGTTGGTCCTGCCTATCCATGAGCATGTGAGATCTTTCCATTTTTTGACATCTTCTTCAATTTCTTTTTTCAGGGACTTAAAGTTCTTGTCATATAGGTCCTTCACTTGCTTGGTTAGTGTTACCCCAAGGTATTTTATGTCATTTGTGGTTATTGTAAAGGGTGATGTATCTCTAATTTCCTTCTCAGCTTCTTTGTCCATTGTATATATGAGGGCTACTGATTTTTTTGAGTTGATCTTGTATCCTGCTATGTTGCTGAAGGTGTTTATAAGCTTTATCAGTTCCTGGGTGGAATCTTTGGGGTCACTCAAGTATTCTATCATGTCATCTGCAAATAGGGAAAGCTTGACTTCTTCCTTTCCAATTTGTATCCCCTTAATCTCCTTATATTGTCTTATTGCTCTGACTAGAACTTCAATTACTATATTGAATAAGTATGGGGAGAGTGGACAGCCTTGCCTCGTTCCTGATTTTAGTGGAATTGCTTTGAGTTTCTCTCCATTTAATTTGATATTGGCTGTTGGCTTGCTGTAAATTGCCTTTATTATGTTTAGGTATGTTCCCTGTATTCCTGATCGCTCCAAGACTTTTATCATGAAGGGGTGTTGGATTTTGTCAAATGCCTTTTCTGAATCTAGTGAGATGATCATGTGTTTTTTTTCTTTGAGTTTGTTTATATGGTGTATTACATTGACGGACTTTCTTATGTTGAACCACCCTTGCATCCCTGGGATGAAGCCTACTTGATCATGGTGGATAATTGTTCTGATGTGTTCTTGGAGTCTGTTTGCCAGTATTTTATTGAGTATTTTTGCATCAATGTTCATGAGGGAGATCAGTCTGTAGTTCTCTTTCTATGTTGTATCCTTGTTTGGTTTGGGAATCAGGGTTATTGTAGCCTCATAGAAGGAGTTTGGTAATGTCCCTTCTGTTTCTATTATGTGGAACAATTTAGAGAGTATTGGTATTAACTCTTCTTTGAAGATCTGGTAGAATTCTGCACTGAAACCATCTGGTCCTGGGCTTTTTTTGGTTGGGAGACTTTTAATGACTGTTTCTATTTCCTTAGGGGTTATTGGACTATTTAAATAGTTCATCTGGTCTTGATTTAACTTAGGTATGTGGTACCTATCCAGAAAATTGTCCATTTCTTTTAGGTTTTCCAGTTTTGTGGAGTAGAGGTTTTTGAAATATGACCTGATAATTCTCTGGATTTCCTCAATGTCTGTTGTTATGTCCCCCTTTTCATTTCTGATTTTGTTGATTTGTATTCTCTCTCTCTGTGTCTTTTGGTTAGTTTGGATAAGGGCTTGTCTATCTTATTGATTTTCTCAAAGAACCAACACTTTGTTTCATTAATTTTTTGTATTATTCTCTTAATTTCTATTTTATTAATTTCACCTCTCACTTTGATAATTTCCTGGCATCTATTCTTTCTGGGAGACTTTGCTTCTTCTTGTTCTAGAGCTTTCAGGTGTGCTGTTAAGTCACTAGTGTGAGATTTCTCCAACTTCTTTATGTGGGCATTTAGTGCTATGAATTTCCCTCTTAGCACTGCTTTCATAGTGTCCCATAAATTTGGGTATGTGGTGTCTTCATTTTCGTTGATCTCTAGGAAGTCTTTAATTTCTTTTTTTATTTCTTCCTTAACCCATTGGTGATTCAGTTGAGCATTATTCAGTTTCCATGAGATTGTAGGTTTTCTGTAGTTTTTGTTGTTGTTGAAATCTAACTTTAAACCATGGTGGTCTGATAGAACACAGGAGGTTATTCCAATTGTTTTGTATCTGTTGAGAATTGCTTTGTGGCCAAGTATGTGGTCGATTTTAGAGAAAGTTCCATGGGGTGCTGAGAAGAAGGTATATTCTTTTTTGTTAGGGTGGAATGTTCTGTAGATATCTATTAGGTCCATTTGGGTCATGACATCAGTTAAGTCCTTTATTTCTCTGTTAAGTTTCGATTTGGGAGATCTGTCCAGTGGTGAAAGTGGGGTGTTGAGATTTCCCACTATTAATGTGTGGGGTTTTATATGTGGTTTAAGCTTTAGTAATGTTTCTTTTACATATGTGGGTGCCCTTGTGTTTGGGGCATAAATGTTCAGAATTGAAACTTCATCTTGGTGGATCTTTCCTGTGATGAGTATGTAATGTCCTTCTTGATCTCTTTTGATTGATTTTAGTTTGAAGTCTATTTTGCTGGATGTCAGGATGGTTACACCCACTTCTTTCTTAAGACCATTTGATTGGAAAGTCTTTTCCCAGCCTTTTATTCTTAGGTAGTGTCTGTCTTTGAATTTGAGATGTGTTTCTTGTATGCAGCAGAAAGATGGGTCCTGCTTTCGTATCCATTCTGTAAGCCGATGTCTTTTTATAGGTGAATTAAGTCCTATATTAATTGATATTAAGGGATATTAATGACCAGTGATTGTTCATCCCTGTTATTTTTGGTGGTAGCGTGTGTGTACTTCTCTTCTTTGGGGTTTACTGCTGTGGCTTTATCTATTGCCTGTGTTTTCGAGTGTGTATCTGACTTCCTACGGTTGGGATTTTCCTTCTAGTGCTTTCTGTAGGGCTGGGTTTGTGGATACGTATTGTTTGAATCTGGCTTTGTCTTGGAATGTCTTGTTCATTCCATCTATGATGATTGAAACTTTTGCTGAGTATATTAGTCTGGGCTGACATCCATGGTCTCTTAGTGTCTGCATTACATCTGTCCAGGTCCTTCTGGCTTTCAAAGTCTCCATTGAGAAATCAGGTGTTATTCTGATGGGTTTGCCTTTATAGGTCACTTGGCCTTTTTCCTTGGCTGCTCTTAATATTCTTTCTTTATTCTGTACATTTAGTTGTTTAATTATTATGTGTCGAGGGGACTTTTTTGGGGGGTCTAGTCTGTTTGGTGTTCTATAGGCTTCTTGTATCTTCATAGGCATTTCCTTCTTTAAGTTGGGAAAGTTTTCTTCTATGATTTTGTTGAATATATTTTCTGTGCCTTTGAGTTGGTATTCTTCACCTTCTTCTATCCCTATAATTCGTAGGTTTGATCTTTTCATGGTGTCCCAAATTTCTTGGACATTTTGGTTCATGACTTTGTTGGCTTTAGTGTTTCCTTCGACTGATGAAACTATTTCTTCTACTGTATCCTCAATGCCAGAGATCCTCTCTTCCATCTCTTGTATTCTGTTGGTTATTCTTGCATCTGAAGTTCCCGATCTTTTACTCAGATTTTCTATTTCCAGCATTCCCTCTGTTTGTGTCTTCTTCATTTTTTCTATTTCCCTTTTCAGGTCTTGGACTGTTTCCTTTATTTGTTTCATTGCTTTTTCATGATTTTCTTTCAGTACTTTATTGTTTTCTTCCAGTATTTTATTGTTTTCTTCCAGGACTTTATTGTTTTCTTCTAATTTGTTTGCCCTTTCCTCTAGCTGTTTACAGCGTTCTTCCCATTTTTTTTGTCTTTTCCTCTACACAAGACTCTAACTTCTTCATGATGTTATTCATAAGGCTGTTTTCTTCTGCTTCTTCCAATTTTTGATGTTCAGATCTAGATGTTAGAGGCGGGCTAGGTTCTGGTGACGCTGTATTGCTCTTCATTTTGTTGTATGTACTTCTGCCTTGACGTCTGCCCATCTCCTTATGGTTCGTTCTTGGCCTTATCTGTGCACTTGTTTCAGACAGAGCTGACAGATTCAGAAATTCTCTCTCTCTTGTCCAGATGGGAGCTCCCTTGTCCAAATGGGAACTCTAGGGCAGTATGGAAGCTCTTATCTGGATGGGAAACTGGGGCAGGATGGGAGCTTTTGTCCAGACAGGAATTCAGTAGTAGGATGGGCGCTCTTATCCTGAAGAGAAGTCCAGGGCAGGATGTGCGCTCTCTGGTCCAGAAGGGAAGTGGGGGGCAGGAAGGAGCTGGGGGCTGGTCTCTAAGTCTCAGAAGTGGCTGGGTTAAACAGCCTTTCTGTTTAAACCAGTAATACCTCAGCTAAATTATGGTAAGAATATCAGCGGTTATGTATAACCCTCATCATAAGGAAGAAACAAGGTCTGTGATTATTGTCTCGGCATGAAAGTACACCACTGTGAGGACATCAGACTTTAAACCTTTGTGGCTTTCTTGGCAAAACATCTGCTTGACCCATCCTTTTCACCACTGATTTGGCTGTTATTTATCAGTTTACCCTAATTTTATGGTCATTCCCAAGGGTTGAGAAACAATAAAAGAGATATTACAGGGTTAACTCTGTCACCTCCCAAACTCAAACCAAAAAGCTGTTGTTTTCCCACTGGTGCCAACCTGCACTTCCTTAACTGTCATCAATGGATAGATCATTCATGTAGCATTTCATTGTAAAATTATCTGTTTAATCATCAACACCTTGTTAATACTCACAGCAAGAGAGTCAGTGTTGACATAAGTAGTTCTCAGACTTAATTATTCTTGAGTCTTCAGGGAGTCTTTACTGAATCTAATATCCATATTCATTCCTCTCAGGCATGACAGTGCCTCAGGAGGTCAGGTCTGCATGGCGTACTTGTTAAAAAGTTCCCCAGGCAACCCCAGTGTTCAAGAACTACTGGATATAGGGAGATTTTTAAAATGGATTATTATCTTATTTCTATGTAGCAGATAAGGCAGAATCAACTATTGTTATATTGTTATTAACAATCCCTATTGTTATAAATATTACCTATCTATATTACCTGCTTTGTTTGTTTGTTTGTTTGGTTGGTTGGTTGGTTGTTTGGTTGGTTTTTCGAGACAGAGTTTCTCTGTGTAACCCTGCTTGTTGTGGAACTCACTCTGTAGACCTGGCTGGCCTTGAACTCAAAGATCCACCTGCCTCTGCCTCCTGAGTGCTGGAATTAAAGGTATGCATCACCACTACCCACTTACATTTTTATAAGTATTCTATAAAAATAAACTCATTTTATCTTCCCTATGTTCTATGTGATCCCCATGGTACAACTGGTTAATTAAAAGGGGAAGACAGAAATGAAGTAACTTGTTATATGTCACTCACACCTTTCTCTCTCCATTTGGCTCTTAGCTCCTTTTATTCCATCTCTGAGAAGTTCCTGTATATTCATGGAGTAGCTATAGCCTTGGTGGCGCTCAGTGAGCATTTTTTTTTATAAAAGGGAAAAGTTCTGAGTGTTCTGCATACAGAAATGTATGGGGGTGTCCACACCAAAAACACAGCTCTCACCTTAAAGAGAATAAGAGATAATTACTCTAGCATCATTTGGGGGTTAGTTCCAACCCAGAGGTGAGTAAAAATGGCTCTTCCAGTGACTAAAGCTAGCTCAAGCTAAGGTAACTAGCTTCTTTTCAGGATGCCTGTTTTCAGAGGTCATAGCAAGCTTTCTGAGAAATGCCCGCTCTTGTGAGCAATTGCTTGATCCATTGCTATTTTTTTTATTCTTCAATTGAATAAACTGTTTCCAGCCTCAGGTCATGGAAGTGTTAAGTTGCTCTCTAGTAGTTCTTTCCTATGCCACCAACCCCTTCCTTCCATGCTCATTTTCTTCTCAACACTCCTCATTGACTTTCCTTCATCTTCTTTCACATCTAATTTTCACAGAAAAAAAAATATCCCTAGACCCTCAACATGAGAAACATAACTTGCTCTCTTCTGACATGCAGGAGGCAGAGAGAGGGCATGGTGCCTCTGACTGCTCCCGTCTACTTAGCATCTGTAGATCAGTTCATGCAGAGATGAACTTGTGACCCACCACAAGTCATAACACTGTGAATTGGAAATGCATTTGACACACCCACCATTCCAACACAGAATGCTGTCCAATGTGGTTGTTTATTCTCATGATTGTATGGCTGCCTGGGGCCTTGGCTCATGACACTGGCCACCACTGAGAGAGGGCCACACTGCATTATCAGGACGCAGAAAAAGATCAAGATTCAGAATTCAAAATACAGATTCTCCTGCCTGCATGCTCCATTCTCACCACTGATAGCTCCAGTTCGCCTCGTGAAAATGATTGATTTTCTGAAGTGAGGGTCCCTGTGAGTAACTGCAAGGTGAAGTCTCCTTGCTATAGCGGAGCTCACGCCTGTTGAACCTGCCTGGATCCCTGGAGCCATCCTTAATGAGGGACATAAAAATCCACTCAATGCAAAGGTACAATTGTAGTGTATAGTCCTTGATCTTGACTTAGACTTTGGTCCACTCAGGATGTTAACTTATTTCATTGATGGCACTCTAGCTGCTTAAGAATTGTATCCATTTTTGTGTTCTCTGTACTTACCTTCATACTCAAGCCTGGCATGTCATTGATCTGAATCAGTGGTCCCTTCCTAAGCCTCTTTGGATTGTGTTACCCAAGACTCTATTTCCACCTCCCAGCTTGGCCTGGCCACCTGCTGTCAGATCTCTCTGCTACCCACTTCCGGGCTGCCCTCACTTCGTTTGCCAACCTTCCTGAGTGTTTTTCATTTATCACTCCTACTAAGACTTATCCCAGTGGCCTTGTGAAATAATGTATTTCTACCTTTGGGGTCTAGATATTCCTGCAATTTTCTTCTTCTATCCTGACCCATTGAAAAGCTATCTGTGTCTGAGGTTTGACAATCTCCTCTCCACTAGAGCTGTGACTATTCAAATGATTCAAATGGCATCTTGCTTTTGACTGAACTATGTCATATGCTTCCAACCATTTTTCCACCTGTGAGGAAGCTGGCACAGACGACACTGATGTTAGAGGATCCGGGTCCTCTTTAGTAAACCACACAGGACCACATTACACGCAAGTACACAATCTCTCTCCTGCCCCCCCTCTCTTTTCTCCTCTCCCTGCCCTCCACTCTCCTTCTTTTCCTCTCCTCTCTTCTAGTCTCTCCTCACTCTCTCCTCTGTAAGTCACCCAGGCTGGCCTGGAACTCATGATCTTCCTGTTCCAGACTCCAGAGTGTTGGTACTACCAGGCCTAACTAGATATTAGCATTGTTGACCTCCCTACTTTAAAAGTTTAAAGTGTTTTCCATTTGTATATATATTTGTTATAGGGAAAAATTATATAAAATACAACCAAAACAAAGAAAAAAACCATAGACATATAAACTGTTCAGAAATAATCCTTCATCTCTTTATTTACTGTATCTATGGAGTAATACACCTATTAAATTGAACTACACCATATTGTTTTCTCAGCAATATATTGTTTTAATCTGAATTTGATCAATAAATCACTTGTATTTCCACAACATAGAGCAAAAGCAGGATATCCAAGAGGAGTCCCAGTGAGGACCCAGCATCAATAGTGTAGCAGAAACCAAGGCCTTGAACCAGACTAATGACTCTGCAGTGAACACTTGCAAGTAAAGACAAAAAGGTTTACTGCATGATTCAGTGTGACACACTACAGCTTCCATGATGAGATTTTTTTCCCTCTTTTTATCCTTCTCTTTTTTCTCTTAAATTTTATTTGTTGCAGGGTGAGGGGGGGAGGATTGAAAGAGCAGAGGGTGGACACCCAGGGATGGGAAATGAGTGAGATCGAGATGCATGATGTGAAAGACACAAAGAATAAATAAAAAGAAAGTTTTAAAAAAATTTGCTTGTGCCGGGCGGTGGTGGTGCACACCTTTAATCCCAGCAATCGGGAGGCAGAGGCAGCTGGATCTCTGTGAGTTCCAGGCCAGCCTGGTCTACAGAGCGAGATTCAGGAAAGGCGCAAAGCTACACAGAGAAACCCTGTCTCAGAAAAAAAATTGCTTGTAGATAAGTCAGATAAATATTAGATAAGTTAAAATATAATGCAAAAGTCTCCAAAAGGACACCAGGATCTTCTAAAATTCAGCTACAATATCACTTCTGTGCTTCTGTAGTGATTTTATTCTTAAATCATGTTCATAATTGAAATAATTAATGTGAGCAGTTGCATAATAAACTTGCTTTCCAGTAAATGTGGGGAATAGTTTCAAAAATTATTTCATGTATGTGACTATTTGACTGCATGTATGTCTGTGTACCACATGTGTGCCTGGTGCCTGAGGAGCTTCAGAAGAGGATATCTGATCCCCCAGAACTGAAGTTACACACAGTTGTGAGCTGCCATGTGGGTGCTGAGGACAAGCAGCCAGCACTCTCAACCACTGTATCATCCACCTCTCTAGCTCCCTGTGGAGATTTTCATAAAATTAAAACATTTTCTTCCATTTTTCAGTACCAAACTCACAGAATTCTTTTAAGTCTGTAACTGGTTTTTGCATTTGACAGAAGAAATAACAATAGCTACTGTCAACAACTCTTTGTTATATGTTATGCTGAGCCTTTTACATCGTCATTTTGTTACTGTCTAAAATGAAAGAGTTAAGGAAGTTTTATATCCCCCAGATTATAGTTTTTTAAAAATTGCATAAAGGTCAGAAATTCATTTAGAACTTGCAGTTGGCCCAATAAAACTAGAATTGATGGATAGAGATGTAGTTGCTGGCCAGAGCATTAATCTAGCTACACTAGGGAAAGAGAAGGGGAAAGGTACAATTGCTTCCTAGTTGTGATGGTTTAAATGAAAGTGGCTCCCCTAGACTATATATGTGAATGCTTAGTCACCAGGGAGTGGCACTATTTGAGAGGATTAGGAGGTGTGGCCTTGTTGGAGTAGGTGTGGCCTTGTGGGAGGAAGTGTGGCACTGTGGGGGTGGGCTTTGAGGTTTCCTATGCTCAAGATCCCACCCAGTGTCTGGGTCCATCTTCTGTTACCTTCTGATCAAGATGTAGCCAGCACTATGTGGGCCTGCATGCATGCCACCATGCTCCCCACCAGGATAATAATGGACTGAGCCTCTGAACTGTAAGCCACCACCACAGTTAAATGGTGTCCTTTATAAGAGTTGCCATGGTCATGGTGTCTCTTCACAGCAATAGAAACCCTAACTAAGACACCTGATCTAAGTAACTACATAGTATATAAAGTTTTTATTTGTTTGTTTGGTTGGTTAGTTTGGTACCAAAACAGTGTCACCAACTGGGGACCAAATATTCAAACATATGAGCCTATAGGGGTCATTATTATTCAAACCACCACAATATACAACAGAGATACCTGCACATCTGTGTTTATTATTTATTATTTATTCATGGAATTATTTACAAGGGCCATTTAAGAACCAGCTTAGATGCCCATCAACAGATGAATAAGTAAAGCTGTATATATACACACACCATGGAATTACATTTGGTCACAAAGAAAAATAAAATTATGTCATTTGCAGGCAAACAGGTGAAACTACAGGTCATCATGTTCAGAAAAAAATAAAAAAGACAAGTACCACATGTTTTCTTTTCTACATGTAAGTAGAGTTTTTTTTTTTATTATTATATTTCATGTGCATTGGTGTTTTGCCTGCACTGGAGTTACAGACAGTTGTAAGCTGCCATGTAGGTGCTAGGAATTGAACCCTGGTCCTCCAGAAGAACAATCAGTGCTCTTAACCTCTGAGCCAACTCTCCAGCCCCGTTAAGTAGAGTTTTTTAAAGGAGAAGAGAGACTCTTTAAGAGACAGAGACCAGGGAAAGATGGGATGGAGGACAAACACAGGTTAATATGATCAAATTTCATGATGTATACATGTGAGGAAAGGCCATAATGAACTCACCATCTTATGTAATGAATATGCACTGGAAAATAAAAACAGTCAGGCGGTGGTGGCGCACGCCCTTTAATCCCAGCACTTGGGAGACAGAGCCAGGCAGATCTCTGTGAGTTCGAGGCCAGCCTGGGCTACCAAGTGAATTCCAAAAAAGACGCAAAGCTACACAGAGAAACCCTGTCTCTAAAAAAAACCAAAAAAAATAAAAAATAAAAAACAAACAATTCAGTTTTTAAATGGGTAAAAGATAAAAGCATTTTTATTTTTATTTTTTCATTTATTTTCCATACCAATAAATGCATCTCTTAAAGAGGCTAAGCAAATGGTAAATAATCATGCAGAAAGAAAAGGTGTCAGTCATCAGGGAAATGAAAATCCAAAGTACAGTTAGATATAGTTTCACACCCACTAGTAGAGATTACATAAAGATAATAAATCTTTACATGGTTGTAAAGAAATTGGAATGCTTGTTAATTACATTGGAAATGTAGAATTGTGAAGCCACTATTGAAAACTATTGAGTAGACCCTCAAAGTACTAAATGTAATTATGTGACCCATTTATAGGTATCTATCCAAATTATTTTAATATAGGCATTTGAGCAAATAATTTTATACTAATGGTCATAGCAGTACTACTTGCAATAACCAAAAGGTAAAGACAATCCAAATGTTCATTAGCTGTAAATGAAAGATACATATATATACTATATGAATAAACAAGAAATTTTATGTCAAGGAATTGAAAGTAGACACAGAGTTCACATATGTGTAATTCAGTTTATGTATACTACACAGGCTAACTAAATCCATAGATATAAATATAGACTATTTGTCCTTTGGAACTGAGGTCCAAAGAATTCTTTAGGGTGATAAAATATGTAGATTAAATGGGATGATGGTTACTTAAAATTGTATGTCCTAAGTGCTAGTGAATTGTTCACTTTATTGAGATAAATGTTATTTTATATGAATGTCACCTAAAAGAAAAAATAAATACATTTTTTCCACATTTTCTAATACAAACACTTTTATTCATGTCTTGTTAGCTGTTTGAAACAGAATGAGTAATATGGTTTCATGGCCTTCACATAAAATTTCCAATTAATGATGGCAACAGCATGGGGAGGCTGTGAGAAAGCAACACAAGGCAGAGAAAGACAAAGAAGGTAGACACTTTGTTCTAACTGAGAAGACAAATGATCTCCTTTCCTTGCTTTGGAATTCTCCTGAAACTAACTTCAAGTTCAAGGTTCTAAAATCCTTATTTTGGGGACTGAAGAGTTGGCTCAGGGATTAAGAGCTCATGCTGCTCTTGTAGAGAACCTGAGTTTGGTTCCTAGCACCCAACTACATGGGACAGCTCACAACCAGTTATAACTTCAGCCCCAGAAGGATTCAATGCTTCTTACCTGCACGGCATGTGTGTGTGTGTATGTGCGCGCGTGTGCACACAGTTGTTTTTTTAATCCTAATTTTCTTTCTAGGGTAATTGGGAATTTATGAACATCCTGCCTTCTTCGTTTATCTTGGACTTCTGATTTCCAGATGTTCAGGGGCAGCTCTTCAACTATGCTGGTTACTATTTCCTCACAATCCACAGCTGCACGTCTGTTTTCACCTCCATAAGGAAGAGGCTATTGCTTGACCAATACAATGACATCGCTAAGTCTCAGCCTTCATAAAAGTCTGCTCACTGCTGGACACAGCATGTCCACACATGTCCAGAGTCCACCGAGTTCCGTTCGGTCGTCCATAGAGTTCTCCTCACTTGCTCAATTTAGAGCCATTTGCTCTGTAACTCCTGTCCAAAGTCTGACAAGGATGATTTCTCCTCAAGACTGTTGGTTTATGAGCTGTGAATGGCTACACCTTTGCTAAACTCTTACCCGTTAGGCAAATCACCAGAAGGCAGGCACCTGCCTTATGTCACTGTGGTGCTTTACAGAACTGCTTTTCAGGAGGATGGTTTGATTAGACCAGCAGCTCATGGCGAGTTTTCTGTTAGGACTGGCTGACTGTAGAATGTGCCCTGCTACGGGAGATGCCATCAGCATCCTCTTGTAGCTAGAATTTTTTTGCCTGGCCCACAGTCAGGACAAATCTCTGTCACCCACCAGTCCCACAGTCGCTCAGACCCAACCAAGTAAACACAGAGACTTATTTTGTTTACAAACTGTATGGCCGTGGCAGGCTTCTTGCTAACTGTTCTTATATCTTAAATTAATCCATTTTTATAAATCTATACCTTGTCACGTGGCTCGTGGCTTACCGGTACTTTACACCTTCCATGTCTTGGCGACTGCTGCAGGCAGTGACTCCTGTCTTCCTGTTCTTTTATTTTTTCTCTCTGTTAGTCCCACCTATACTTCCTGCCTAGCCACAGTCAATCAGGTTTTATTAATTGACCAATCAGAGCAACTTGACATACAGACCATCCCCCAGCACAGCCAAGTGCAGATTATCTCAGAAACCAGCACTCAGGCCCTTGGTCCTAATCATCTTCTTGGGTAAAGCCAGGAGGAACCCAAGAATGGGCTCCCACAGCACATACAGAACATCCCACAGCATCCTCTCATTGTTTTCTATATAAAGGTTCACATGGTCCCTCCTGAAGTGCTGGCACACTCCTCTTTCCTTTAGGTAATGAGGAGGGTACTGTGTCATTATGTCCCTCACTGTCCCTGATTCCCTCAGGGATAGAAGCTGACAGCTTTCTGTTCAATGTCTGTAGCTTTCTGTAATTTAGATAAATAAATATAGAGATAAATATCAGAAGAGACTCTGGCCAGCCCAAGCACGGCAAACACAGCTCTGACAGGCAGACCTTCCCTTCTCCCCCATCCCCTCTGCCTTACTAAAAACCGTTAGATGACATTCCTAAAGCTGCCACCAAGGTCCAGTCCCTTATTTGGCCACTTCTTCCTCCTGAGTCCGACTACCAAGGTCCAGCTACCAAACTATTGAAATTCACCAATCAAAAGCCCCCTTTTGTCTGTCCTGATTAACCTGTCCAATCAAAACTAAACACCTCTTCCTAATACCGGGTCTCCTCTTTTACCTTTATAAACCACCATTTTACTAGGTGCCACATCTGTCTCCTCTATCCAGAGGCAGTCCTTCTTCTGCTCCACCCCCTTATAAGACAAATACTCCTCCTCCTCCCCTTGTGCCCTTCCCCTTCTCCCTTGTCCTCTGTCCCTGTCTTTGTCTCTCACTCCCTGCCTTTTGTCCCTCCGGGGCAAATAAGTCTCCTTTGTGTTGAGAACTTGGTCTTGGGGTGTCTTGAGCCAACTTTGAGGTCCCTACAATATCTCCTTGGCTTTGGGACCAGTTTCATGACTCCTGTCCCTCTCTTTCCCCTCTTGTTTTGTCCTAACAGTTTAGACTTTCTTGGTTGATAGAAAAGACAAAGTTCTAAGTCTTAAGGTTCTCAACTACCTGGAATTTTGAGGAATAAACAACCGTGTTTTATCTGTGTTACTAATCAAGTACCATAATAATCTCATTGCCTCAATTTTTCATCTCTAAAATGAAAATGGTTAAAGCTCACATGGTCATTGTGAAAACAAGTCACGTGCTATTATTTTTGCATTTTTTTCCTTCTTAAATTGTATGGTAAAATATACACTTCATAATTTGCCATCTTAACCATTTTTGCACTTAATGCATTCACACTGTTGTGCATAGATCTGTCTTCTGTAAAAGCAGAAAAGCTTTTGAGCACTCAAGACTGCTCCTTAAACATCACCTTTCCATTCCACATCCTCTGAGCCCCTGGCAACCACCACTCTACCTTCTGTTTCCACAATTTTGCCTCCTGCAGGTACCTCATTTAAGGAAAGCATTTTTCTTTTTGTGACTGGCATAACGTCCCCAGGTTTCATCCACATTGCATAACGCATCCAAATTTCTAAGGATGAATATTCTTTTATGTATATGAATACTTGATCACAGCCTGTTCAACCATTCATCCACAGGTGGATATTTAAGCTGCCATCATGTTTTAGCCATTGGGAACAGAAAATGTCAGATATCCAATTTTGTTCTTCTTTATAGAATTATTTTTGGCTTCAAGAGCCTTTGGAATTCCATACTAATTTTTATTTGTGCATATGTGTGTACATGTTTATGTTGGTGCAGGTGTGTGAGTGTGTGTGTGTGTTGTGTGTGTGTGTGTGTGTGTGTGTGTAAGCCAGAAGTCAATGTCAGATGTCTTTAATCAATAACTTTCTACCTTTCATTTTATTGAGACAGAGTCTTTCGCTGAAGTTGGAACACATCAAATTAGCTAGACTGGTTGGCCAGCAAATCCCATGAGTCTTCCTATTTCTACCTCTGGATCATAGGTGAGTGCTGCCATGCCTGGCTGTGTGGGTGCTATGGACCCAAACTCAAATTCTCCTACCTGCACAACAATCATGTCACTGAATGAGCCATCTCCTCAGCCTGAGACTCCATGTCAATTTTAAGATAGAATTTTCTGATTCTGTACAAAGGCTGCAATGATTTGAACAAGGATCGCCTTGTGTCTATAGGTCACTTTGGATATTATTGACATTTTAACAATATTAAATTGTCTAACCCAAAAGTGCAGGATGTTATCTCACTTGTTTTGTCTTCTTTTAATTTTCTTAAACAAAATTTTGTAGTTGTCTGTACATTTTTCCCTTCTTGGTAAAGTACACTACTATGTTTACTATTCTTTTTGATGCTATTGCTAAAGGAATTATTTTCCAAATGTGAATTTTTTTTGCATTAGTTGTATATCCTGCAACTTTGCTGAATCCATTTATTGATTATAACATACAGCTTTTAGGTATAATTATTTTGATCATAAATTGATTCCAAACATCTCATATGGATATTAACATGGATATAAAATAATTTAAATAATTACTTATCCTCTCACTTTATGGAAACAGTTTTCGCAAAAAGATTCTAGTCCATTCTGAAGTCACTATTCTTCCATGGTTCTGTATCTGCTCACGTATGTGTGATTTTCTAGAATTAAATGAACTTCTGGATCTATGTCCTTACATAGCAGCTGAGGCTGCACTACATGCTCCATGCCCTCCTGATCTTCTAGTGCAGCACTGTCCGAGATTTAAATATTACAGTTCATCACCGTCTTTTGTCAGTACCTGTTTTAGAGACACTAGACAAGAGACAATGTGTTTTTTTCTAAACATCATTGCCTTGGTTTCTTGATACTTCCTGTCTGATGATGTACGGAGTGGCTAGTGGTTCCCTCCTAGAGATGGAAGCAGTATTTTTCTTGGGCTCCTTTCAGCCACATTTTCCACCAGCTTTCCTTGTTGTCTATAATTCAGAACAAAGAACTAATTTCCTGCCCATCTTTACCTTTTCTCATACATAGTTCCGATCAAATGCTGCTTCAGTAAAGCACTGTTTCAACAAACAGTTCTTCTGCTTTGTGTCCATGGAGTTCCGAATGTCCCCAGGAGATCCCAGAGCAGCTACTCTGCTTCTCACTCCCTGATTCCCTTTGCCTGTTTTGAAGAGGGCTGAGTATGCCGGGGTTGGTGAATTCATTTCAACACTGCTTCTGTCCACAGTGTCCACAAAGCAGGAGTGGATGGATCCATCCCAGATTGAGTTGACCTTTAGGAAGGACCTAAATTTTCTCAAAGATTTCTTCTGTCAGTGCAAAACACAAGTCTTCCCTCAAATGGAATAAGAAATGGTTTGTTTGGAGGCAACTATGAATGATGAGAGCCTCAGCACACAGATTCAGGTTGTCCCAAAGACTTTTTACCCTGGTAGCAGTTACATGAGACTTAATTAGTTGCAAAAATAAAGTTATAAATCAAGGTATTTATCAAATACAATGTGGTGGGGTGTCCTGGAGAGGCGGCTCCATGGATCAGAGCAAAAGCTGCTCTTGCAGAGGACCTGAGCTTGATCCTAAGCACCCATGTCAGGCAGCTCACAACGGCCTGTAACTCCAGCTCCACAGGAATCCTGTGCCCTCTGAATCAACTGAGCGAAGCTTATATGGACTCACAGAGACCGAAGCAGCAGCCCAGGCCCACACGGGTCTGCAACAGGTCCTCTAGCTTTCGGTTGAGTGTTTTTAATGGGATTCTTGAGAGTATGTACAAGCGGGTTTCTGAGGCTTGTGCCTGCTCTTGGGGCTCTTTTCTTTCTGTTGGGTTGCCTTGTTCAGCCTCAAAAATGATGGTTTTTATCTTATAATTTTTTATCTTGTTGTGTTTTGCTGTTATCTTTTAGAAGCCTGTTTTGCTTTTGTTTTTTTCTAATGAGAGACAGAAAGGGAGTGGATCCAAATGAGAGGGGAGGAGAAACTGGGAAAAGTAGAGGGAAGGGAAACTGATCTCAGGATATATTGTATGAGAAAGAATCTATTTTCAATAAAAGAAAAAAAAAGCTTGTAATCCTAGCACTCAGAAAGTAGAGACAGGAAGAGCAAGAACTGAAGGTCATCTTCAGCTGGATAATGAATTTGAGGTCAGTCTGGGCTACCACCTCATGAGTCTCTCTTCTCTCTCTCTCTCTCTCTCTCTCTCTCTCTCTCTCTCTCTCTCTCTCTCTCTCTCTCTCTCTCTCTCTCTCTCTCTCTCTCTCTCTCGGTTTTGCGTTACAGCCAAAAAGCTATTAGGTTGGATACATCAGTAGACAAAGAATGCCTTTTAAGTAAATTAAGGATTCCTCAAGATAATTTGGCTATGGATCTGAAACATTCTAACTCACCACAATTAAAATTTTTAATCAGTCATTCAGCCTTGTATAATCTTCAACTCAAGTATGGGTGAGTGAATGTGTGTATGTGAGTGTGTTCTGAGAAGTTCAATATAGCAGTTAGTTCTCCCTGCTGTCTCCCTGATGTGGACGTGGATGACAAATGTTGTTCTGTGTCCTCAGAACTGGGAATGTTCATTTCTAGGATCTGATAAAGACAGGGCTGTGGTAGGCAGAAACAGTTGCTCAGGTAATTGAGGAAGATGTCCCCAAATCATGTCACTGTTACTAATCATCATGATGCAGGGTTGACATTTTTACCTTTTGTAGCTAGCATCACATTTTGTATGTAACATATTACATCACAGGTGTATTATCCCGGACTTACCAAGAACACAGTCTGCCTAGAGCAAAGGTCACAGATGAAAGAGGAGGGCCTGAGGCAAGCATGTGTCATCCACATGTCATCATCTCCTCACCAGACTGACATGGGGTTTTGCCCTGTGTCTGCAGTCATTTGCATTCTATTAAATATTACATATGATGCTTGGAGTGTTTGAAGTAATTTATTGTTATTTTAACATTAAGGGACTTTTGGCAGTTTATGTAGTCATGATGTCATGAGGAGTGAGCTCCCACTAGCTCGGGTCAGCTGTCTCTGTGGATTTCCCCATCATGATCTTGACCCTCCTGTGTATACAATCCCTCCTCACTCTCTTAGACTAGACTCCAGGTGCTCAGCTCAGGGTCTAGCTGTGGATCTCTGCATCTGCTTCCATCAGTTACTGGATGAAGGTTCTATGATGACAATTAGGACAGTCACCAATCTGATTACAGGAGATGGCCAATTCAGGCACCCTTTCCACTATTGTTAGGCATCTTAGCTGGGGTCATCTTTGTAGATTCCTGGGAATTTCCCTAGCACCAGGTTTCTCCCTAACCGCATAATGGCTCCCTCTATCAAGATATCTCTTCCACTGCTCTCCCTCTCCATCCCTCCCCTACTTAACCATCCCATTTCCTCATGTTTTCATCCCCTAAACCCTCCCCTTTTCCCCCTCCCAACCATTTTACCCAGGAGATATTATCTATTTCCCCCTCCCAGGGAGATTCATGTGTGTCCCTCTTAGGGCCCTCCTTGTTACTTAGTTTCTCTAGGGCTGTGGATTGTAGCCTGGTTATCCTTTGCTTTATATCTAATATATCTAATATTCACTTATGAGTGAGTACGTACCGGGTTTGTCTTTCTGGGTCTGGGTTACCTCACTCGGGGTGATATTTTTCTAGTTCCATCCATTTGCCTGCAAACCTAATGATGTCATTGTTGTTTATCACTGAGTAGTACTCCATTATGTATATGTCCCACATTTTCTTTATCCATTCTTTGGTTGAAACGACTCTGAGACCATCTTACACCTGTCAGAATGGCTAATATCAAAAACACTGAGTACAGCTTATGTTGGAGAGGATGAGACTAAGGGGAACACTTTCCCACTGCTGGTAGAAGTGCAAACTTGTACAGCCACTTTTGAAATCAGTATGGCAGTTTCTCAGAAAACTGGGAATGGATCTACCTCAAGACCCAGCAATACCACTCTTGGGCATATACCCAAGGAATACCACAAGGGCACTTGCTCAACCATGTTCATAGCAGTTTTACTCATAATAGCCAGAACCTGAGAGCAACCTATATTCTTAACCTCTGAGCCATCTCTCCAGCCTGTACAATTAGCACACTAATCTAATTGGTTGTACCCAAGTAACATATTTTTAGTACAAGCTGTATTGGTTTTTGGCTCAAGGAATTTAAATGTAAAATAAAGATACTCCCTGAATGCAGTTCCTTTGGGGAGATTAAAAACAGCACTCTGCCAGTCTAAATTCTGGAATTTTTTATCTAAAATATACTGAGTAATAAGGTAGTTTAATGAGAGAGGTAAAAAAAAAAGTGAGTTATTCTAATCACGATGCCTTGGTTTCAGGAAAGTACAAGAGCTTCGTGAGTAGTCATAACTAAAGCGTGACTGATGTAGTTGAAAAGTTGGCTCAGTTAATTAAGAGCTCTGGCTGCTTCTGCAGAGGACCTGAGTTGGATCCCAGCACTCACATGGTGGCTCACAACAATTCATAACTTTAGTTCCAGGGGATCTGATGCCCTTTTTCTGACCTCCTCAAGAACTGCACACACATAATGCCCATACAAACATGCAGGCAAGAGACTCACACACATTAAATAAGTAAAATAAAAACAAAAAGTTTCAAGCACTATTAATGAGAGGACACAATGTCACCCCCATTTGCAGTTTGGATTGGTGGAAACTAGTATTCTCTTAAGAATGCATCTTAAAGGTTTTACTTCACATTCACAGGATGTTAAATCAGACAGTGGGTGGTCAATGAGGACCAGAAGTAATAGCTCAAGATAACTTACCTGTGGGCCAGCAACATTGCAACTCTCTATGATCACAAACTTCTAGTCAGTCTTACATAATTTTATATAATTTTTAACATTGGTGTCCTGGCTTGTTTTATGTCAACTTGACACAAGCTAGAGTCATCTGATAGGAGGGAACCTCAGTTGAGAAAATACCTCCATAAGATCCAGCGGTAAGGCATTTTCTTATTAGTGATCAATGGAGGAGGGCCCAGCCCATTGTGGGTGGTGCCATCTTTGGGCTGGTAGTCCTGGGTTCTTTAAGAAAGCAAGCTTAGTAAGCCATGGGGAGCAAGCTAGTAAGCAGCACCCCTCCATGGTCCCTGCATCAGCTCCTGCCTCCAGGTTCCTGCCCTGTTTGAGTTCCTGTCCTGACTTCCTTTGATGATTAGCAGAGAAGTGGAAGTGTATGCCAAATAAACCCTTTCCTCCCAGACTTGCTTTTGGTCACAGTGTTTGGTCACAGCAGTAGAAACCCTGACTAAGACAACCAGGATGGTGTTTTGTTTTTCCTGAGAACTTAGCTGGCACCTTTCCAGATCACTGAGGGGCTAGGAATGGGGTTGTAGTTACACTGCTGCTCTTCCTTGACCCTAGCACAAGGACCAGAGAAAGAGAGATGTGTCCTTCTCCCTCTGTGCTTCCTCCATCATTGGACAGCTCCTCTTTCAGACCCAAACCTTCATCCCAAGCCAAGAATTGAGGTCACAGATGGGAGTCATCACTCATGAATGGGAGCAAAGTTGGGCGACAGCCATTAGGGTGTCAGCTTCCTTCAGAGTTTTTTAAATAATAAAAAGATACATTCCCATATGAGGCATTTGTTTTATAATAACATGTGAGTAGATGTAGGGGCCAGGCATAGATAAATCCATTTCTATGCAGCATGAGGGTGTCAGAAATAGATTTCAGAATATTTAAATTCTATGCATAAACAATATTACATATTGTTTCCAACTAGTATATTATCTTGAAAAAAAATAAAAATAAGATATATGGGTCTGTGGGATACCTATTAACCAAAGAAGGGATTGGAGCAAAATCATAAAACTGCAGATATGTTAATATGCTTGGACAGCCATAACAAAATGCTGTTGTGGATGAATTAAGCAATAGACACTTACTTTCTCTGAGTTCTGCATGTTAGAAGTTCAAGTTCCCAGTGACTTGCTTGCTGGCTTGTAGATAGGTGCCTTCTCCCTGTGTCTCCTTCACCCCTTTGTTGGTGCAGGGAGGGAAATAAGAAGGGGAGGAGAAGAGAGGGTCCTGTGGTGTTCTAAGACTAGCCCTAATGCATTATGACCCACCACAAAAACTCACTCAACTTTACCTCCTAGAGACCCTTTCAAGGCAGTCATGTGAGAAGTGCACTTCAGTATTGAATCGGGGACACAATTTACTCTTATCCATCACTGTGAATGATAACACTTAGTATTTGGATGTTAAAGATTGAAGGCAGTGATGATGTTGGTGGGGAGGTGGATATGATGAGAATAACTTTACATGAAATTTCATTTTCTCTTTCCAAGTATCTGAAGACATCACCTTGAAATGGGACAAACAAAAACAAAACAAAAGGAAGCTTCCATTGAAATTGGGCAAATGAGTAAACTCCAAGACTTACGTTGCTAGGCTTCCCCCAATCCAGCAACAATGAGTGTTCTTTCTCCAGCAGCAGAGGTCAGAAAAACTGCAAGAACCAAATTAGTTAGAACTAAACTCTTGTAGCCTAATACTTCAAATTTCCAAAACGTAGTAAAATGAGCCACATTTGGGAGAGAAGAAGCTGCAAAATACTGGCCCAGGTCTGTTGTCCTGAAGTATACAAAAAGCCATAGGATCACACTTCTGTGTGGTTTGTTCCACTCTTCTGTTTTGATGTACCCACACTAGCCTTGAACTCATGATCTTCCCACCTCATCTTCTTCAACATTTGTTTACTGCCACATACCAAAACAGTCCAAACGCATAGTTTTGATTTAACAAATATATATACTTTGGATCTTTGCCTCTCCTTTCCAGGAAGCATCGCACTTGATGGACCTTTGGAACTGAACAGTTTGTTTATAAGACGGAATTTAAACACTAATTTAAACCCAAAACACCTCAGACTTGTACTTGTTTAAACTGTTATGTAGCAACCGACACTGTCATTTGGTGTTTTCTTTTAATTTATTTTTTTCTCTTGTCAAATTCTTTTGTAAAAGACTGTTTATTATGTTTAGTTGTATTTATAAACATTTGCTTAGGAGAAAGCCTGAATAAAGACATTTGTAAAACATTGCCTTCTCATTTACCTGCCTGTTACTCCTAACTTCTGATGTATTTATTAAAAACCTGTCTTTTCACATAAAAAATTAACAAGTGGTAATAAACATACTTTAAGCCAAACAGAAAGTCCCAGTTTAAAAAAATAAAAGATATAAAAAAAAAAACCAAGGGGTTGGGAGCCTAGGAAAGCAGTAGGATACTTGCCAAGCATATACAGAGCCCTGGGGTTAGTTCCCAGGATGGACAGACAAACAAAAGTAAGCTTTAGCAGGGCACACTGCCACTGGGGAAGATGAGATGGGAAGCCATAACTTCAAGGCCAAACTGGGTTTCATGGTGAATTCCATTCTAGTCTAAGCTCCATAGTGGGCTACAGTACAATGGAGATCAAACAGAGACTTCAGAATTGAAAAACAGAATAACCAAAATGTACAAATCAATAAATGAAGTCAATGCCAGGAAGTAGAAAACAGGAGCCAGTGAACCATTAAAGTACAGATTTACTTAATCTAAACAAAACAGGGAAAATAAACCCACACACTCCCCAAAATGAACACAGAGACTCAGGTACTGCCTCAACTATAAGAAAAGAGCTAGCCTTCATGTCTTGGTGAATTTGAGCAGGCAGAAAGTTAGACCTAAGAGAACCAAGGAGACGATACCAGTCTATTGGTAGGTCTGTCTCCTGAAGGTCAGACTGCCCCTTAGTGGCTAAACATCCTTGAAGCTGGAGTTAGGTTCTTTCCAGTACATCAGAAACCCAGGCACTAAGGCAGCTTTCCCAGTTGCCACACTAATCAATGCACTAATGAAAAGTCCTGTTATTCTATTGCTGTGAAGAGACGCCATGACTAAGGCAACTCTTATAAAAGAAAGCTTTTAATTGGGGGCTTCCTTACAGTTTCAGAAGTTATTTCTGAAATAAAGTCCATTATCATGACTATAGATGCATGGCCACATGCAGGCAGACATGGTGCTGGAAAAGTAGCTGAGTTTTACATCCTGACCCTGGCGGGGGGGGGGGGGGGGGGCAGGCTGACTTCAGCATGGGCTTTTGAAAGTTCAAAACCCACCCCCCAGTGACATGCTTTCTCCAACAAGGCCGCACCTCCTAATCTTTCTAATCCTTTCAAAGTGTTCCTTTCCCTGGTGACTAAACATTCAATCATATGAGCCTATGAGGGCAATTCTCATTCAAAACACCAGAAGTCCACATCTTCAAAAGGCACCAACTCAATTATAATATCATTTTTAGTGTAGTTTTAACCATGCCTTCCATGGGCTGTCCAAAACTGTCATGGCAGAAAGTACTCTGAGAGGGAGATCTGTTGCTAGAGTTTTCCTGCCTTGCCCACAGTCAGGACAAATCTTTGTCACCCGCCAGTCCCATAGCCGCTCAGACCCAACCAAGTAAACACAGAGACTTATATTGCTTACAAACTGTATGGCCATGGCAGGCTTCTTGCTAACTGTGCTTATAGCTTAAATTAGTCCATTTCCATAAATCTATACCTTGCCACGTGGCTGGTGGCTTACCGGCATCTTCACATGCTGCTGGTCATGGCGGCGGCTGGCAGTCAGTCCTTCTGCCTTCCTGTCCTTTTATTTCTCCTCTCTGTTAGTCCCGCCTATCCTTCCTGCCTAGCCACAGCCGATCAGGTTTTATTTATTGATCAATCAGAACAACTTGACATACAGACCATCCCCCAGCACAGCCAAGTGCAGACCATCTCAGACACCTGCACTCAGGCCCATGGTCCTAATCATCCTCTATGCGGACCTGCTGGGTAACGCCACAAAGAACCCAAGAAGGGCTCCCACAGGACATACAGAACATCCCACAGCAGAGATCTATTCCACCATGACCTGGGAGACACTAAAAGTCCCCTTACCCCGTGAATAACAACCCATCTTATGAATATTAATAAAAACATTTACAAAAACACAAAATCATACTATCTTGCTCCTATCCACCCTTGAGTCAGCTTATTCCAAGCCCTCTGGAGTGTACTGCTGTTTTGCTAAATAAACTTCTGTTCAACTGTCAGTATCTCCTAGATTAAGTCTTTCCTTCAAGCAGACAAGAAGAAGGAAAATCCATAGTCTTACAACAAAGATCCCAGAGGAAAGAAGTGAGGCAGGATTAAAGCCATGTATGAAGAAATAAAGATTTTAAATTTTCCCAGGTATGGTAAATGACAAGCTTGAGAATTCAAGATGCTTGGGAAGTGTCAAAAGATGAGCCAAACATTTGCTATAATGTGAAAAAAAATCAAAAGTAACAACAAAAAAAAGTTTTGATATAACAGTAAGAGAGAAATGGCACCTTATGCATCTAGGAAGAAACTATTTGAATGGTGATAGATTTCACTTTAGAGATCATGGAAGACAAGATAAATTTGTGGTTATTTTTCAAGATTTGGAAAAGTAAATAACTAAAAACAAACAACAAAAACCAACAAATCTTTCAGAATTTTATATCCACTGAAAATGTTCTTCAGTGATAAAAGGGAAATCAAGACATTGCCTGGTAAAGGAAAAAAAAAAAGATTTTGTTGGCTGCATCTCAAAGAGGATGCCCTATAAAATCAGAAAGAATTATCAGAAAAGGAATTATCAGGAAGGAGCATCAGTAAAAAGAAAGAACAGGAGAGAATAATACATGAGTAAACACACTAGATTTTCCTCCTGCCATTCCTGAATTTTTTTTTTTTTTTTTTTATTTTTTATTTTTTATTTTATTTTTTTTTTTTTTTTTTTTTTTGGTTTTTCGAGACAGGGTTTCTCTGTGTAGCTTTGCGCCTTTCCTGGGACTCACTTGGTAGCCCAGGCTGGCCTCGAACTCACAGAGATCCGCCTGCCTCTGCCTCCCGAGTGCTGGGATTAAAGGCGTGCGCCACCTCCTGAATTATTTTTAACAGTTGAAGATAAAGTTAAAACAATGACCAGTATTATTCTAAACGCAGAGGCAGTATTTAAGATAATACATTTAGACAAGATTAAGGGGACATAAATAGAGGTAAGATAACTACACTTGACTCAAGGTGGTAAATATTGGCACCAGTAGACTGTGGTAAGTTATCTTCAGATAATGAAATACCTAGAGAACTCAGCCCTAAAGGTATGTAAAGAAACACACAAAATAAATAAACTACTAAATATAAACCTAAATGAGTTGTGAAAATGTTTATTTAACTCAAAGGAAGATGGGGAAAAGAAATTAGATAAATTAATAACAAAACAAAGAAAAAACAATGTATATACTGAAATCCTAATTTATCAGCAATTACATTAAATGTAAATATATTATCAAAAGACAGAGATTCACAGGCTAGAGCAAAAATAAATAAAATAATCATGATCCAAAGGTATGCTGTATATCAGAAACTCAATTTATTTGTTTGTTTGTTTGCTTGTTTTTACATCCCAACCACATTTTCTCTCCTCGCCTCCCTCCTCCCAGTCCCTGCCCCTACCTTCCCTAAAAAACAAACAAACAAACAAAAACAAAAAAAAAACCTACCATCAAACATTTAAAATGTACTTCTCTTACTTCCACACTTGATTCTGAGTATGTATACACTTTATATTTTAAAATGCAACTTTTGTTTCAAAAAAAAAAAAAAGAAAGAAAGAAACTTAAAACCATAGTGATAATTTATGTTCAAAGTAAAAGGGTGGGAAAGCCATGCCAGGAAAACACTACACAAAAGAAGTCAGGATACTTACATCATTATTTGGAGAGTGACCCTTAAAACAAGTCAATCATTGGCACAGAGAGAGGCAGCACACAATGATGACTACATGCCACTTCAACATGTGTATTCATAAGGCAAAAATCTATAGGATATGTGGAGCAAATGCCAACTGAATTTAAAGTAGATCTCCAAGTACAGGTGAATACCCCAATATTAATGGCAGCTTGGTGAAAATCCAGGAGCCTTTGAAAACACAAAGATAGGTCCTCTAATTTACAGATTTAAGTGCTGAGATTACTTCCACATCTCCAACTCACTTGACCATGCTCATGAGAGGTTTTGGGGAGCGTGAAGAGGATTGTCATTTTAGGTAAAAGAGTATTAAGTGTGCTCAAAATCTTAGCTAGAACAACAAGACAAGAAAAAGAAATAAAAAGGAGGCAAATGAGAAGTTCAAAGGCCAAGTATTGCTTTTTGCAGATGGCAGGATCCTTAAAACAGCCTAATAACTCCACTAGGTAACTCTTAGTCTGATACACACTTTCAGCAAAGTAGCAGGATACAAAACTGACCTACATAAATAGCAGCCTTTCCATACACTAACAATGAACTCGTGAAGATAGAAATTAAGTAGATAAAAAAAAAAATCCAGGGACCAAACCTAAATGGTCATCAATAGATGAATGAATAAGGAAAAAATGTATCCTTGGTTAGAACAAATACAAATCCACAAATGGAGTTTTTCTAGCCATAAAAAGAAAAGAAAATGAAAATGAAAATTCAGGAAAATGAAAAGAACAGGAGATCTTGCTAAACAGAATAATCCAGACTCAGAAGTACTGAATGTTTCCCTCCATACACAGGAGTGTGTGTGTATTTGTGTGTGTGTGTGTGTGTGTGTGTGTGTGTGTTGTGTATGTGTGTTGTGTGAATGTGTGTGTAGGTCATGCTAGTAGAAGGCAGAGGGCAACAGAGATCTTCAGAGTGGGAGAGAGGAAAGAAGCTAATGGAATACATGGGACATGGAGGCAGAAGGGGATCTCTGTGGACTGAGAAAATAAGAGGGAGTGAGGGATGTAGGAAGGCAATGATGGAGGGGAGTGAATTAGAAAAAATACGAAGACAGATGATTATGAAAATTCCATAATGAAACCCATTCTAAATTTATATTATGCTAAATTTAAAAGTTAATCAGAAAACAAAGAACAAAATGAATAACTAGGTATAGACTACAAAAGTCAAAGCAAAATCAATGCAATCAAAATTTAAAGTTTCATTCTGGGAAAGATACTGGTAAGAAAATAGTTAAGCCACAAACTATAAGAAAATATTTGCAAACCACGTTCTTAAAGAAGACCTTGAATCTAGAATCTAAATGAGCCCCCAAACGCATATAAAGTAAATAGTTCAACTAGAAAACAGGCAAATCATGTGCAAACATTTCACTGGAGGAGATAGTAGTACAAGAGAACTCGGTGTCACTGGGCCCTTGGAAAGTGCAAATGACCCCACTGACATCACTACACATCTACTGGCACAACTACAATGTTAACTATACACATTGATGGGGTTGAGGAGACCGCTGTGTGGGTAAGAGAGCTTGCTGCGCGATCATGAGGACCGGAGTTTAAAACTACAGCATCTACATAAGCAACTGGGCATGCCTGGGTCCAACACCCAACCCCCATGCTGTGGTTGCAGATATAATCACCCCTCCTTGGGATCCCAAGAGCTTGATTGCCAGTCAGCCTACCCAGCACAGCAACCTTAGGGGTCAGCGAGAGACCCTGTCTCAAGTCATTAAGTCAAAGAGTGATAAAGAAACCCATTACTTTTGCTTTGGCCTCCTCATACATGCATGGTCATGTGCAGGAACCACACACACACACACACACACACACACACACACACACACACGCACGCACTTAAATAAATAGTAAATACCAACAAAACCAAAGGCTGGCAAGGATGTGAGTAAAATTCAAGCTCACTCATTGTCAGTAGAAATGTGAAGTGGAACTAAACCTTTGGGAAATACCTCGGGGGTCTGCTTACAAATTAAATATACAAGTCATGCATAGCAGTTTCTTAGGTAACCTAACAAAACCTGAAATGACCGAAATACCCAGCAAATTGGCCAATCGCTAAATAAACAGGTAGGGGTCAGTAGAGTGTGACTTTGGAACACACACACACACACACACACACACACACACACACACACACACGCAAGTTCCTGAATCTGTGTTGCTGAATATTAAGACACAGTGGCGTTAAGTGGAGTGAAGGATATCAGGGACCACTCCGCTATCATTGCAACTTCCTCTTGCATAATCTGTTTTCGTTGCTTTGGGTAGATGTGGCTCACCTTAGTTCTCATGAGGAGACTCGATGAGAAGTGGAAAATTCAAGTCTCCACTTTCAATCTAACAAGACCAAGAGCTAAGAGGATCTGACAGCAGCAGGTGGATGGAGGGCTCCGCCCACCCTCTCCAGCCCCAAGCGGCTCTGAAGATGTAACGCTGACTACGCTGACTAGGAGCTACTCAGTGCCCAGAGACGGCAGAGTCAGGGGCACCCGGCTCAGACCTTCCCGCGGATCGCAGAACTTTTGTGAACTTCAAACCCTCGTGGGCGAGATCGCCTGGCCCCGCCTCCTGCACCCGCTGGTATGTTATGTCTGGGCACCGCCTCACTCCTCCTAAGCTCTGCTCTGCCAACGGAGATTTAGACTTGGATCAGCCCGAGCAGGCAGCGCAGGCTCAGCATGCAGGCGCTCAACATCACCGTGGAGCAGTTCTCCCAGCTGCTGAGTGCGCACAACCTGACTCGGGAGCAGTTCATTCACCGCTATGGTCTGCAGCCACTGGTCTACACTCCTGAGCTGCCCGCGCGCGCTAAACTGGCCTTTGCGCTGACGGGAGCACTCATTTTTGCCCTGGCGCTCTTTGGCAACTCTCTGGTGGTCTACGTGGTGACCCGCAGCAAGGCCATGCGCACCGTCACCAACATCTTCATCTGCTCCCTGGCGCTCAGTGATCTGCTCATCGCCTTCTTCTGCATCCCGGTCACGATACTCCAGAACATCTCCGACAAGTGGCTGGGTGGTAAGACAGTGATTACACGTGCGCACGCGCGGACACCCACACACACAAACACACACACCCCACTACATTCACACTTCTGATCTCCTTATATTTCTCTGTCACATTGAATCCTATGCCCTTCTTGGAGACAAAAGGTGGGGGTAGGAGGTTGTTTTATGGTTCAATCCAGACATCGGTTGAAGTGAGAGGAGCAGTTCAGGAAAACTGTGCATCCACTTATTTCAACCATTTTCCATAATTACAAGGTGAGAGTTCCTCTATTTTTTAAGGGAAAAAAAACGTGAAAAATCTCTTCTCTTTCTCCAACTTCCAAATTTGCCTACCAGCTAGCTGCATGTGAGGCTTCCAGATAAGTTCCGGTATGTGCTAGTTAATATATGATCTGTAACATTTTTAAAACAAATACTATTTTCAGTTAAAAATACCCTTAACACGTCCTTTGTAGAAATTGTACTGGCAGAGTCTTGTAGGGAGGACCATAGAAAGCACACCCGACCCCACACACTCACACTTCTAACAGGGAGATGAGATCCCCTCCTTAGGAGAGGGGCAGAAACACAAAGAACCTGGCGAGTGGGGCCTGATATTGGAACAGTGTGTAGACATAAAAAAATAAGGAAGTAGACTCTCCAGTCTTCCACAGATACACAGCGGTGTCCGTGGATTACATCTGCATTTGTATGCTGTGCTCACAGCTGCGGTGTTGCCCCTCGGGAGGGTGTGCTGCCTCTACCCATTCTCCTAAATCAGTGTGTTCTTGCCACCACATAAGAATCCCTAGAAAGTGACTTTAAGTAAGAGAGGAGGCTCATTATGCCCCGGCACCCTGCCATTTCCGTCTTTGGCTGTTGTCTTCCTATGGTGTTTTTTACCCCACCGTTGCCCACTGGAGATCTACTTATTTCTTCGCCATTGCTGTTTTCCACTAATGTGTACGGTGTTTATTTCAGCGGGTGGGAATGCTAAGTTGTTGGCTCTCATCTCATCTCACGCGTTTCTAAAATATCATTAACTATTGAACACACAGCATTGACTTGCCGGTGATGATGTAGAAGGGAGTAAATTGGTCCACAGACCAGACACTTTCTCACACTGTCTAGTGAAATTATCGTGTTTGGACATTTAAGATTTACCTCTAAAACTAGATTCAACAAATTCCTGAGGGGATTCTGGATCCTTGCACAGGACTTCTGGAGTTACCACTTCTAAGTGTTTGAACACAGATTTAGAAAGCAATCACACTCCACTTGAAGAGGAACATAAGCAATGTGGGATCATTTAATAGTAGTCTAAAGAAGAGATTGCCCCTGAGCTCTACTACATGTTAACTGGGCCTGTCGGAGCTGCAGTTTTTCAACAGAGTATTGAGGAGGAGAGAACTTTGCAAGTGGAGTAGAGCAGATCCTTAGCCCGCAGCCAGAGTGAGGTGTGGTTCCCATGGTGGGCCCTGTGCAGAGGACATTGGGAGGAACAACCATGGTTAACCTCGTGCTTCTGTTTCCTTTGCTTTCGACTTTATGGGAGACATTTCACTTTAGCTTCTAAACACTGAAGAGTGTGCTACACATTTGTGTTGTAAGGTTAGTATGAGAAAACATAAAAGTGCTTTGAAAAAACTGGTTCCATTAGGTATGGTTACATACCTGTAATCTAGCACGTAGGGAGGCAGTGGCAGGATTGCAAGTTTTTGGCAAGCCTGGGCTACGTAGTGAGTTTACAAAAGGAGAGCCTAGATCACAAAAACAAAGCGTGCGCACACGCACGCGCGCGCACACACACACACACACACATACAGAGAGAGAGAGAGAGAGAGAGAGAGAGAGAGAGAGAGAGAGAGAGAAATCATGCTGTGAAAGTATATGATTAATTCTATTAAGAATTGCTTACATTTATACAGGACTAGATAAATAATGGTCTATAAATTGAGTATACAACAGCAAAATTACAGTTCAGATGAGAAGAAAAAGCCTGAAAAAGACCCACAGACAGGTACGGAGTGAATTAACTTGCATGCTATAGATAGGATAATAATTGCAGAACTGCCGTGACACATCATCAAAGGAGCGTTCACAAGAATGTAAAAGATGAAAATTAATTCATAAGTTACTTGACAAATCTATTGAAAAATCTCCTATATGACAAAGTATCATCTTGAGAATACAAAAGTAAATAAAACCTGTGGTCCTTTTGGGGTCTCAGAGAACACAAGAGGCCCCAGAGCAAACAAAATTAAAATGTAATAGATGAAGATCCATCTGTTGTTGGAACACACCCCAAGGAAGGAGTGTTTAAACAGATAAGGATGTCTGGGAGCACTCTGTAGTTTGGAGAGGGAAAAAAATGCTGTATTTTAAGAAGGCTGAATAAGGCATTTCAAGAAAATATATCAAATGGAGAATGGTGGGAAGATATAGAAAAATAAGTCACTGAAACTGGAGAAGTAAATGTGTAAAGGCCAAAAATATGAAGACCTGTCATAGGGGGTGGTAGGAAATGCAAAGCATCCACGTGGAGCTCACCAGGAGGGAATGATGGCAAAAAGAAGCTGCTTCCGGAAGGGCAGGGTGGCTGCCTGGTATTGTCACATCCTCTTCAGTTGTAACTGTTATGTCTGCCTTCCCAGAGAGGCTGCAAATACAGATTTTATGACTTTGACATGTAACGCAAATTAAAAAGAAAAACGATCATGAATAATTCACACTTCTGATGAGTTTTCTAATGAGCCACTCTCTCAAACATTGCAGACAGGAGTGGATGAGCAACCGCTTTTCCTTTCAGTCCACTATTTCCCTTGAGAGGGACCAACAGCCCCCACTGAGTCAACACATGCATTCTAACAAGATCCCCAGATGATGAATAATGCAGGTTAAAGTCTGATAAACAATGGTTCTCAGACTCATCAGCACAGAAAATCTCCCAAAGGGCTCTTGGAGATTACCTTAGCCAGCCTGGAGTCCAGTGACAGGGCTCTCTAGAACTAGGGGCCAGCTGGAACTGCCCGGTAGAGCCCAGGGTCCTCGATCTCATCCAGGGCGTGCTTCAAGGATGTCATGTTACTGTTTTTTTTAATATATTTTATTTTATTTTTATGCGCATTTGTGTTTTTGCCATGGGTGTGGGGATCCCCTGAAACTGGAGTTATAGACAGGTGTGAGCTGCCATGTGGGTGCTGGGAATTGAACTCAGGTCCTCTGGAAGAAAGAGCCAGCGCTCTTGACCCCTGAGCCATCTCTCCAGTTTTTAATCAGTCCTAGAGGGCACACCACAGAAATCACTAGCTACAACTGAACACTGAACAGCTCAGTCTGTCTTTCCAGAACACCACAAAGCAAAGACATTGAGTTTCTTTCTTTTTTTTCTGATGTCTTAGTTACTGTTCTGTTGCTGTGATAAAACCTAGTGACCAAGGCAACTTATAAAAGAAAGCATTTAACTTGGATTTTAGCTCCAGAGAGTTTGAGTCCATGATGGTGGAGTGAAGGAAGAGCTGAGAGCTTACATGTTGAGACACAGCCATAAGGCAGAGAATACACAGGGGATCCCACAAGTCTCATGAAACCTCAGAGCCCTCCCTCAGTGACACACCTCCTCCAATAAGGCCACACCTCCCAATCCTTCTCAAACAGTTCCACCAACTGAGGAGTAAGTACTCCAACACATGAGTCTATGGGGCCATTGTTATTTAGGCCACCATATTTCATAAAAGACAGGTAAGAAGATAATATCTACAGACACTGAGTTTATTTATCCAACTACATTCCAGTCAGGAGATCCACTACACTGTAGCATCTACCAGTTGCCCAGCAGAAGGCAAGCTGATGTGCAAACTCTTTATCTATCTTCCTTGATGCCTCAGTTACTTTTCTCTTGCTGTGAAGAGACACCATGGTTGAGGAAACTTGTTAAAAAATAACATTTATTTGGGGCCTTGATTAAAGTTTCAGAGGGAGTCCATAACCATCATGGTGGGGACCATGGCAGCAGGCAGACAGGCATGGTGCTGGAGCAGTAGCTGAGAGATTACATCTGATCCACAAGTCCAAGGCAGGAGGGCCACAGGCATGGGTTTTTGAAGTCTCAAGCCCCAACTCCAGTGTCACACCTGCTCCAATAAGGCCACACTTACTAATCCTTCCCAAAACAGTTCCACCAACGAGGGACCAAGCATTCAAATATCTGAGCCTCTGGGGCCGTTCTCACTAAAGCTACAGCACTTGCCCACCACTTGTCAGCTTTCCTTTTCTTTAACATTTTAATTTTTGTTCATTTTTAGTTATCACACAGAATAACAGGTTTCATGTTGACATTTTTACTCATATATAACATTGTAATTTGCTCATACTCACCCCTGATATCTTTTCTGTTCCCTCTCTCCTCCTTGGGCTGGACCCCGTTCTTCCCCCAAATATTCCATGGTCTGTTCTCACGTCTCATTTTATGTGTATTCCACATGGGGAAAACGTGTAGCCTTTTATCTCTTTCCTCCCATTAGCCTTTTCTTCTTGTTCCTTTCCCCTTTCTCGAGATTCCCCCTCGCCCCTTCAGCATCCATTCTAGAGAAAATATGAAATGTTTGTGGATTATTTTGTCTAACATGACCATCTCCAGCCCCACCTACCTTCCTGCAAATAATGATTTTATTCTTCTGTATGGCTGAATTAAACTCCATTGTATGTATGTTTCACATTTTCTTTATGAACTTATCTATTGATGAACAGCAAGGCTGAGTCCATATGTTAGCTATTGTGATTAGTGTAGCATTGAGCAAAGATATGTATATACCTCTGTGGTTTGCTGACTTAAAATCCTTCAGTCATAGGTCTAAGCATAGTTTAGCTGAATCACATAGTAGCTGAATTTTTAGTTTTTTGCTGTCCCTCCATACTGATTTCCATGGTGGCTATATACTGGTTTACATCTTATCAGAAATGTATAATGATTTCTCTTTCCCCACGTCCCTTACCTGGGTTGGGATGGAGTCTCAAAGCACTTTGAATTTACGTTCCCTGATGGTTAAGAGTATGGAGCTTCTCTTTCCCCCAGGTGTTTATTGGTCATTGGTATTTCGGCTTTCCTTTGACTAAACACTCTCTAGGAATTCTTCCAACAGGGGCAGCAGGAGTGGAGGACCTCATTGTGAGCCACATATACTTGTGGCTTTTCTATCTACTGATACAAAGGTGTCACCCACAGCTTTCAGAAAGGGACCTGGAAGCTCTGTCTGTCCTCCCTCTGAATTGAATTGCCCTTTGTTCTCCTTCAGCCATCAAATTTACCTGTCCTTATCCATAGCTCCTTCATTTCACCCTTTCTTCCTCTTTTTAACTTTCCATGGCGTCTGAAAGACTCCTCAGCACAAGATTCCCTGCTTGTGCTGTTTCTACATAATTCAGAGCAACTGATTTTTCTTGGACCAGCAATTAAGATGAATGTTCTCTTCTCCAGTCTCTCTTTTTCTTCATGTTCCTTTTTAAATCTTCTGTCCTTCAGTGTTTCTCAACTCCCTCTCACTTTGCAAAGTTTATTCTTCATTGTTCATTTCTGCATAGAGAGGCAATTAGCAGGACATTCATGATTGATGGACGATTCTGAATCACAATATGAAGACACAGTCTTTCACCTAGCCTAAAGACTGGGCATCATAATATTGTAATACTTTTTATTTTCCTAGTACACCTCAGGAATTTCCATACTGAAAAAATTGATGTGAAATCTTATCAACATCCACTGTTCTCTCATCATATCTTGCCTTCTGCCCAAGGTCTAAACAATGACCAATGGGACTATCATGGTACAATCATGATTGTATTAATCATTTCCTGGATAAGTTTCTGGAGTATTGAGACATCATAGGTGTTGAGAAAGTTGTATCATTTGAAATAGCTAGTTTTGTTTAGATCAAGAAGGGGAAGGAAGTATTTAGCAAAAAGATGGAGAGCACAGGGGGAATTTGTAAGTGTAGAGGGTTCCAGAGCATACCTTGAAAGGATGAAGAGCCTGAGTATAGATGTTCAGAGCCTGATGGGTTTGAGTCAAGGTGTGGTGGGGTCCAAAAGACAATGAGGCTGTCTTGGATGACTAAAATAAGTGGAAATTTAGGGCATAGGAGGATAAAGTCTGAAGATCCAGAAGGAGGTAGAAAACCAGTTCTAATTCTATCCTCCTTTATGACTCTATAACTATAAAGTGAGATGGAGTGTTTAAAGCAATGGTTCTCAACCTTCCTAATGCTGTGACCCTTCAATACTGCTTCTCATGTGTGTGGTGACTCTCGACCACAAAATTATCTTCATTGGTACTTAATAACTGTAATTTTGCTACTGTTATGAATTTTTTCATTTTTATTTATTTATTTTTCTATTATCAGCTTGATACAGTATAAATTCTTATCCTAATAGTGAAGTGTCTCATTGAGGCTTGCCCAGTAACTGAGTAAAACCAAAACTTATTGTAAGCCACAGTCATCCTAGGGTCCCCCCTGCTATATAGCTTCCCTGGTTCTGTTGGATGCAGTCTGATTGTTCTTTGCTTTATATCTAGTATCCACTTATGAGTGAGTACATAACATGTTTGTCCTTCTGGGTTTGGGTTACCTCACTCAGAATGATATTTTCTAGTTCCATCCATTTGCCTGCAAATTTCATGCTGTCATTGTTTTTCTCTGCTGAGTAGTACTCCATTGTGTATATGTGCCTCATTTTCTTAATCCATTCTTCAGTTGATGGGCATCTAGGTTGTTTCCAGGTTCTGGCTATTACGAATAGTGCTGCTATGAACATAGTTGAGCATGTATCTTTGTGGTATGATTTAGCATTCCTTGGGTATATGCCCAAGAGTGGTATGGCTGGGTCTTGAGGTAGATCAATTCCCAATTTTCTGAGAAACCGCCATACTGATTTCCACAGTGGTTTTACAAGTTTGCATTCCCACCAACAGTGGAGTGTTCCCTTTGCTCCACATCCTCTCCAACATAGACTGTAATGAATTGTTATGTAAGTAACTGTGTTTTCAGATGGTCTTAGGCAGCCCCTATTAGGGGGTCATGGTGCACAGGTTGAGAACCACTGGTTTAAAGAAGGTGCAAGCAGCAGCCTTACGAGGAGACCTCCAGGCTCTGTGCTCATTCATCCTACTGTGAGTACAGCTTCAGCCTGGAAGAGATAGTCCCCTGGTGCTCACAGGTCCGTGGCTCTTCCACAGTTCTGTGCTGGGCAGCGAAAAGCATGCTTTAGTGGTGGCTGGCAAACTGACTAAAAGCAATTCCAAGAAAAAGCTACCCAAATATCCTAAGTAATGGCAGTGTCGGCACGAGAAGAAGAGCACATTTACGTATGCTCACTACTCTTGAAAAACACTCGCCCAAAGAAATGTAGAAAATTAAATTTTCAGTAGGTGATACAAGAATTTACCTCTGGGTCCTTAGGTGAACCCTCCTCCCTTCAGGCCCCCAGCTTGGAGTGTCTTTCCTGTTACTATAATTCAAGAAAATCACTAAATTTTCATAGAAAGTAGAGGAAGGAGTAGCAGCCACAGGATTTTATATAGGAGATCTTCTCTACGTAGGAAAACAATCAGAATAATGACAGAAAAAGAATATCTATATACAAAATTGATCTCTACCTCAGAAGATAAAAAGGGATACTTCTGGCTGTCTCTGGAATGTTCTAGAAGGGTTCCAGCCAGCTGGGCCTCACTCTTTCTCGTAGAATCAGATACTGTGAATAAAGCTAATGGAATACTCTGCTCAAGACTTAGTCACGTCCTCCAATGTTGGTGGGCCAGATTGACAGGTTGGGAGGTTAGGGTCACTCCTACTTGAATGACTTGGATAGAGTAGATTTGCTTTGGAAATTTGGGATCAGCTTCAAGTGGTCCTCTGGGAGCCTTGCATGTTTCCAATGAGGCCATACAGGTAAGACTTTATCACCATCTGAGCTGATTCTTGGCAGGATGTCTGTAGATACCTCATAGAGCAACACACCCCTAGAAGACAGTTTCTTATCCTTGTCATGTAGGAAATTATTTCGCATCCACCTGCTATATTTGGTTCCAGTTGAGCTCAGAACTTCCCACCTCGCCACAGGCTGCAGCATTTAAGAGTTCCTTTGTAGCTTGTCCCCAGCCTAGCAGAATGAGCCATGTGTTCATCTTGGTAATCATTTTCTTTCTGTGAGACTGGAGGCATAAGAAGCTGACACTTTGTTTATCTGTTCCACATTGTCTAAGTAATAAACTTCCTGAATTTGTGTGGATTCCCAAGGGCTCACTGAGTATGGGCTCATTGATTCTTTGCTGGCTAAATATATTACACTATAACCAGCCAAGCTCACGGCTGCAGCAATGGCAGTTGTGATCCTATTAGCCACCGAGGTCCTCCAGAATGTGTGGCCCCTGGACAAGGAGCTCTGAAGGAGGGCATGAGTCACAGGGTTGTCCATGTGCATCTGTGGGACCAAGTCCATCTAATAGCCAGTGAGCTCCATGACATACGTCTTCTGCCTTTGGATTCTTTTACCTCCTCCCCTGTGGTCTAATCCTTGCGTGGGGCTTTGATGTGGAGCTTAATCAGCATTATGAAGCTGTTCCATGCCCACCTTCCCTGGTCTGGGTGGGGGAACCTAAAAAGACACGAGTTGCATAAGAAACTACAAAAGCCACGTCAGCCCCACCACTGTATATTCCACGGGGATTGTATCAACTGTTTCGGTAGTTCATAAAAACAACCGTTTTCTGCCTGTCCCTTCAAGTTCATGAATTTTGTGGCAGATGAATTTCTATGTTTCCAGTTCCCCAATCGCTTTCTTCCTCTCTGAGGAATCACAGACAATTCAGTGAGTAAAGTCGGGGAGCTTCCTTGCCAGCTCCCCGCTAGCCTGCGGCACTGAGGAAGATTAAGCAGAAGTTGTATTTGTTTCCCTTTCTATCTGAAAATGATGGGTTTCTAATAACTAATCCTGTAACAGCTAGGGAAATGCTTTCTGTCTTTATCTGACTTTGTGAAACTAAAACTAAATGCATTCATTTCTTTCTGTGTCTAGGTTTATAGTGAGTCAGTAGAGATCACAGAAACCCTAAAAGACAGCTTGTTCTCATTTCCTGGGAGGAAATAGACAGCCATGCTGTAAGGGTGAGCTTGTGCAGTGTTCCACCATTCATTAATTGCTTTGTTATTAGCTAGGTTGTACGTGCTATTGCCTGACCTTATTAGACCAAGCAGAGCCACTTAAAAATAATGTCCGATGCTGCCATCTGGTGGTATATCACAGTTGCAGGAACTAGTACAACATACAAATGTTACATTTTGGTTTTTTAAAACAAAAAGAAAACAATCAACGTTTTATGTTTATACCCATAGACAGATGCTATTCCCAGCCTTACCCAGAGATGCTTCCCTTTGCAATAAATAGTAGTGAATGCAGAGATACATGGCTGCCCAAGGCGCCGAGAGAAAGTGAAAATTGAATGTTCAACCCTAAAGAGAGTACTGTATCACCCCTCCTAAGGTTCAGGAAACATAGCCAAAGAAGAGACAAAGAATGTAAGAGACAGAAGATAGAGACGGGTCTGTGAAATGCTGTGTTCTAGGCACGGCACAGCTGCTGCAGCCATCATCTCACAGCAGTTACGGTTGCCTCCATCGACTGAGCCGGCACAAGACAGGGCCTGTCATCAGTCAAGACTGGACAAAGATTCGTGGGACCGTGTCCCATCCTGAGGAAATACTGGCCACTGGTAGATTCTGAGGGGGAAGCAAGCATTGTCTTCACTTGGATAATCACAGTGGAGCCTACCAGGCTCCAATGACTAGTTCAAAACCCACCTGTACAAATAGCCCTTGTTAAACTCAGTGGGTCACAAAACAAAACACGTAGACATAAATATGAGAAAGGAACTTGCAAGGAGTAAAGAGGTAATTGGAGACGGGGAGGTGACTGAGTTAGAAGGGAGATAGGGGGTAGGGGTAGTAGCCATCATATATTATATACATCTATCAAACTGTCAAAGGAGAAAAATAATAAAAGTTAGGTATAAAAGAACCAATGCAGATCCAGTTATTATGGATTCCAACTTGATTTCAGAATGAAATAAATACTACATACATATTTTCACCTGTAAAATATTACTGAAAATCTCTTCCAACAGTGCATGGAGAGACAGTGACATTATTTTAAAGACATTTTTCCTGGTGGAATTGCAATGTATATAAAACCTCTGGATGGTATAAGTTAGCAAAAGATAGCATTTGATGTCAAGACAATTATTAAAATATTCGGTTCAATTCTTTCATTTGTAAACCTGGAAGAATGCAGATACTTCATAGGGTTGCTGTGAACATGAATGACCCTGTGAGTGAGAGGACTGGGGACTTAGGTGCACTCTGAAGAAGATGTAGTTGTTGTTCATAGATTGAGTGATAGTTAAATGTTTTGTAAGTTTATGTGTGGAGTAGGTTTGTGTCCAGCAAGTCTGATTAAATGCTTAAAAAAAAAAAAAAAAAAAAAAAAACTAGTGACTGTTAGTATATCTCAAATGTATACAGCATGAATTTATATAAAATGTTGATAGTCATATGAATTCAATATGGAACAATTTACAAGAAAAGCTATTTCAGTACTTAAATTATAATGGTTCAAACCAATCACCTGTATTTAGCAGGCAGAAAACAATGGGTGTAGCTTTCATTTGTTGACGAGGCAGTGACACATCCCCAGAGGAGAGGAGCGTGGCGGTGAGGACAGGGCTGGAGCTCCTTGCAAGGCTCCAGAGTGTCTGCGGACCACCCCACACTGTAGCACAGACCTCACACAGAGATGCCCCCAGGCCCCGTCCCCACCTGGAACTGAAGACAAGCCCATGTGGCAAACTTCCCCTGTCACCATGAACCTCGCTTCAGATGGCCATGCTGTCTAATTCACGGTGCTGGCTGCACCACACTTTGGCCACCAAGCTCAGACACTGCACATCACTTCCCCATGATGCAGACCGTCCTCTGCTTGCATGCAGCAGATCTGAGCACCAGGACCTTGCTGTGCACTGCAGGGAAGTTAGAAGAACCTCACTGAAGTCAGTACCCGAGCTGATCATGGGTTAAGAGTTCTCTTCCTCATTTTACAGGTGAGAAAAGGGAGGCTCGGGGTGTTAGTGTATTGATTATCTGTTCTGCATAACAAACCACTCAAAAGTGGAGTAATTAAAGAATTATTGTTCACAATCCCATGAGGCATCACTTTCAGTTCAGCTCCACTGAGGGGTTCTCAAGCTAGACTCACAGGAGTCGCTCATGGGACTAGGTTTAACTGATGAATTGGCAGGGACTCTTTGTGTTAGGTCTCAGAAACAGGCAAGCCATCCTATCCTAGCGTTTCCTGTATCATAGTAGCCCAAGATTCTTCACACAGAGTCATTGTGGTCCAAGAAAGAGCAGAAACGTCAAAGTATCTGCAGATCCCGTACAGGACCTGCACACCATTCCTGTGATGAAGTAAGGCCCCTCCCTGGTCCAGCTGTTAAGAGCAGAGAAACATTCTTCACGGGAGGAGGAAAGGGTCAAAGGGGCTTGAAGTCTGGGATGGATTTGTAGCCTTTGTCTTCTTGTCTTACAATTTCTTACAGCAAGCAAACCGTCTATGCTTACTTAGGAAGTGTTGGCGCACAGATTTGAACCCAAAGAGTCTGTTTCAATCTGTGGTTTTTACTGCAGTGGCTACAGTGGGAAAGGAAGGTCTCTTTTTCTTTACTTCCTCATGCTTTCTGCCTGCTTCTGCTCCTGCTCAGTCCCCCCACCCCTCACAGTTTTACCCTTAGGCTCGGGTGCTAGTTCAGAACTTAAAGGAAAGTTTCTGTAATGAAAATTTAACATGATCTTTTCCTTAGACTGACTCTCCTTAGCCCTCTCTGGGGAGCACGCATTTACACTCACATTCACCAAACGCTACACTGACTCAGGAGCTAGCATCCCACTCAAGGACACTACGTTAATTTTAACATTTCTTTATTGCGGTATCTAGAAACAATCAAGGATGTACTTTTGTGAGAAGGGATTTCATTTCATTAAAGTTAATCTAAGTGCCACAGTGAGCCTGATTCAAGCAGTGATTTTCTCAGGAGGTTCTGGGAAACACTGGCAATACACAGTGGGAGACTAGCTTGAGGCTGTCTTTGAAAACAGGGGGATCAAGCCTTGAAAGTTGGTGCTCACCAACTTCTTACAACAAATTAAGGCAGGACTTAAAGGAATAAAACAAAATCAAGCAAGATGTAGATTTCGTTGACAGCTTAAATTATCTCATGGCTAATGCAGTGAACACATCATTCAAAATTCAAATCATATTCAAATTAGATTTTTAGTGTTGAAGAAATAAGTTGTCTAAATTTTGTAACTAAAGACATGATATTTTTTAAATCCAACATTCACTTTGTTTTTCCACACATACAAAGTTGTCAGTAGCAGACAGGAAATTCTATAAAAATGTTTTGAATGATTCAATGAGTGCCATCTTGCTACCATAATTATAGTACTTGGCACTTTTTAGAAGTTAGCTATATTTGGTTTTATGATGTACATAAGAATGAGATTCTTCTGTCTTTGTTATGTTTATATTGCTGTGAAGAGACACTGTGACCAAGGCAACTTATAGAAAAAAGCTCTAAAAGGGACTTCTGGTTTCGGAGTGAGTCCATGATCATCACAGCAGGGAGCATGGCAACAGGGAAGCTTGCATGTTTTAGGAGCAGCAGCTGAGAGCTCACATCTTGAAACAACCATGAGGCAGAAAGGGAGCTAACAGTCACACGCCTCTTTCAACAATGCCACACCTCCCAATCCTTCCCACATACTTCTACAAACTGGGGGCCAATCATTCAAATATATGCACCTATGAGGACCATTCTCATTCAAACAACCACATTCCACACTTGCTCCTGCTGGCTTGTGGCCAACATATCAGAAAGCAAAATGCATTTAGTCCAACTCCAAAAGTCCCCTTCAGCCTCAACAATCTCAAAGTAATCCCCCTGTAAAATAAAAAATCAAATTACATATTCCCAACATACAATGGCACAAATATACGTTACCATTCCAATAGGGAGGAATAGAGGACAGTGAGGAAATACTGGACCAAAGCAAGACCCAAACCCCCAAACTCCAAATCCTATAGTTCTATGTCCAATGTCAAAGGGCTAAGATGGCTCCACTCATCTAGCTTTGCCACCTGCAACATTTTTCTCTCTTACACTGTTTATTAGTCAGGGTTTTCTAGAAAACAGAACTGATAGTGAGTGAGTGAGTGAGTGAGTGAGTGAGTGAGTGAGTGAGTGAGTGTGTGTGTGTGTGTGTGTGTGTGTGTGTGTGTGTGTAAAGCGAGTGAATTTATTTCATCATAGATTTACGATGCTCCTTTATTCTTCTCCAGTCTTTCTAGGTCCCTGATGTGAAATGCTGTCACAATGGCTAATCCCATCACAGTGTTTATTGCAGAAGTCTTTAGCTATTCTAAATATTGCATAGAAGTCTCCCACTCATTTGGGCATCTTTCCAGAGTTGATTTAGTTATATAAAGGGAGGTTTATTTTTCTGTAGTCATTAAAAACTAACACTTTTAACTTTTAACAAACCTGCCTGGTATTTTGACTGATGCTGCCCTAAATTTATATATTGCTTTGGAGAAAATTGACAACTTTTCAGAGTCACAGTAAAATGTCAAATGGTAGTGCTGATAAGTTTTTTTTTTTTTTTCAAGACAGTTTCTCTGTGTAGCCCTGGCTGTCCTGGAACTCTGTCTGTAGGCCAGGCTGGCCTCAAACTCACAGAGGTCCACCTGTCTCTACCTCCCAAAGATAACGATTCTTTAGAGACTTCTACTTCTCAGTCGCTACGACCTGTGACTATGCTGTCTTCTGTGTAAAAGAGACCTTGTCAGTATGATTGAGTTAAGGACCTAGCAGTGAGGAGGAGGTTGCCCTGGATCTTCTAAAGCGTAACTAACAAATACCATCATGGGAAGGAGACCAGAAGCTGGCAAGGAGATGTGAAAATTGTCTCAGAAGATGGGGTAATGCTGGGCCACAGACCAAGAATGTAGACAGCTTCTAGAAACTGAAGCAGGTGTGGAAATAACTTCTCTCCTAGAGGCTCGAGGAGGAAGGCAGCTCTATCCACCCAGGTGAAACTTCGGCCTTCCATAGCCTAGTTATAAATTAATGCTATTTGAAGCCACTAAGGGACAACCAGGGGATGACTCCCTCTGCAGAAGTATAGAATAATCATCTACATACCTCATGCTTGTTCATGTTATTCTTTGCTAACAGGGGAATAAATGTTTAGAAATTGGGTAGGCATATTTGTCTGGAAAGACTAGGACTCTCATTTGGCCTAGGGAATAAGTTAATTTTTTAAATTAATTCCCCTTATCATTGATTTTAAAAACAAGTGTGCAATCAGTTCTTAGTATGGGGTCTGAGCTTCATACTTCCATGAAAGCTGTTGTAGTTTGAGTGTGAAATGTCCCCACAGGCTCATGTGCTTGAACAATTAGTCCCCTGTTAGTGGTACTATGTGGGCACCTTTATTAGGAAAAGCCTCACTGGATGAAGTGAGTCAGCTGAGGTGGCTGGCCCTGCTCTCTGCTTGCTCTCCAATGCCTGGCTGCAGATGCAGCGGGGGTGGTCAGCCTCCCGATCCTGCCGCAATGCCTTGCCACCGTGATGGAATGTCTGCCCTCAAACTGTAAGCCCCAGTAAACCCATTCCTGTCTGACACTGCTTCTTCTCAGGCATTTTGTTACAGCAACAAGAAATGTAACAAAAAGGGCTTGGGAACAATGTTTGCTTCCACTACTCTTTGTGGTCTCTGACTAGGTTTGAGACATGAAGTTTGGAGATGATACAGTCATCATATTTACACAAAGTGACATCCACGAACAAAAGGAAGACCACACTGAAGGGACAAAGTAGCTCAAAACAGAGACCCAGATCTACAGTAAAATACTTCATCTATGGATGTTACCACTCTCTAATATTCTACCTCTGAAATTCATTAATGTTGGAATAATACATATCCTATATTATTTGACTCAATGGGGTTGAATTGTCTGTTTCTTATAGTGTATATTCCCTATACTGGACTTCTATTTTTAACTCATATATATGTCTATTTCCAATTAGTGTATAGAAAAATAAACCTAAAAAGAACATGCATTATTCCAACAACCAGAGTTATGACAATCCTCTTATTTGATTAGTTTTGAGGTATTTAGTCTTCTTCTAAAAATAGGACTCTGTGTATACTGCTTTGGGATTTTGTAACATCTTCTTTACAGTTACAGTTAACATGTCTGCTGGAGTCCAGCAGACACAATTACAGTCAGCTCACACACTGGAGTCCAGAAGACACAGTTACAGTCAGCTCACACACTGGAGTCCAGCAGACACAGTTACAGTCAGCTCACACAATGGAGGCCAGGAGACACAGTTACAGTCAGCTCACACACTGGAGGCCAGCAGACACAGTTACAGTCAGCTCACACACTGGCGTCCAGTAGACACAGTTACAGTCAGCTCACACACTGGAGTCCAGCAGACACAGTTACAGTCAGCTCACACACTGGAGTCCAGCAGACACAGTTACAGTCAGCTTACACACTGGAGTCCAGCAGACACAGTTACAGTTAGCTTACACACTGGAGTCCAGCAGACACAGTTACAGTTATCTTACACACTGGAGTCCAGCAAATGAAGCTAGGTACAGTGACAACTCCTGCTGCTGTTGAAGAAGGGCCAGAGTGAGGAGCCATCACATGATGCACATGGGCCTGCCCTCTTCCTACAGTAAGGATGCAGTAAGTTCCTACTGCAAGGATGATCCCCAGGACAGAGACAGAAAGCTGGGTGCTCTCAAGAGGGTTTTCCAATGCAGACATTCAGTTTGGGTCTCCTGTGGGTCTCTGCCATACTCATATGGCAATTCTAACTTTGACTATTCTCATTCTGATGGATGTTGAAAGAGATGGAATGGGGTTCACAACTGGCAAATCAGTAAAAAGAAAAATGATACTCATTAGTAGCACCTAAGAATCATGTTAGAGCTAGAAACTTATGGGCTCTAGGCAGACAAAGGTTTGAATAGTTTGCTTGTGTGGTACAGTAAATTAATTACACACCTAGTTGCACTATAACCTGTCAGACTACTGTTTGTAATGGGGGAGTTATGAAGCCCTTTTTTCCTTGGTAACCTGCAAATGTCTGTTCATGTTGTTTTTTACTAACAAAAGAGACAATTCATTGCTGAGCCATTATCACTCTCACTTGATTCTTCTGATTATGGTGTATTACACCATTTTTTCAATTATTAAAGCAACGTTTTTAATCTTCTGTACAAATGAAGTCTTGAAATTCCTGATCTTTCCATGTGTGTCCTTCTTGAAGTCATTGTTCTGCTACAGTAAATACAAATTCTTTTCAGTTTTCAAGCATTGTGTTTTTAAATAAGATGGTTTCTATTTAAATCCCCAAGGCTGCTATGTGTGGTGGATCAGGAGGAGCACCAGTAGGTAGGATACAGACACTACTCCCATTGAGAATAAGAGGTTATGGTAAATAAGAACATACATGAGCAGAGGTTGGAATGGGAAGCATTGGATAATAAAACAAAGCATTTGCTCTTTAGCCAGCAGCCCAGGTAAACTATTGTACATTTCATGCCAGAGTCAGACACTGTGGAAATGAAACAGAAGTGATGTCTAACTGCAGCCGGAGGCTCTGGGTTATCTTGGAGTTAACAGACAGAGAAGGGAAAGCTACCAGAGAATGCTACATTCCGGGAAGTCTACTTTAAGAGGTAAAGGCAGCAGAGAAGCACAATGAGTAACTCCACTTGTTTACAGCACAAGTTGACAAGTAAGTAGCTAAGAGAATACAATAGATGGTTACTGGAGACCTATGGGCTCAGTCTGAAGCTGGAACAAGTGGGTGCTGGATAGTCAAGAGAGGAGATATCCATTATAGGCAGGCTTTAAGAAGAAGCTCTGATACTAAAATAAGATAATCACAAAATGGTACCCAATAGAAGGAGTTCAGTGTTATCTTAGTTAGAAATAGCTATTTACAACTCCAGCCAGGGAATCAGGAGGACTGTCATGTCTCTTTCTGGCCCTCCAAGTACAACGGTTCTAGTCTCCTCCCCTGCTCTGCAACACAACACTTGCTGCAGCCCACGCCCATCTCTAGTGGACCCCACAGATCTTCCTCTCCCAACCACCCCCATGGTTGCTTTATCCCAGCCCCCACCTGTAGATGTAACCAACTGTCTTATTAAATAAGAAACAGAACCAATGCAAAGAAGAAAGCCAAGAGATCAGAGCTAAGAGCCTTACCACCTGCTGCATCTAGCCTCTTAAGCCAAGAGACTGCTCTGAAAAGAGAGCTACTTCCTGTGTGTTTGTCTTTATATAGTCTTTCTGTTCTGCCTTCTCATTGGTTGTAAACCCAAACACATGACTGCCTCATCACTGCCTGTATGTACAGCCCCTCAGGTCTTCTATGGTATTGTGATAAAAGGCGTGTGTCGCCAATGCTGGCTGTATCCTTGAACACACAGAGACCTACCTTGCTCTGTCTACAAAGTGCTGGATTAAAGGCGTGCACCACCACCGCCACGCTCTTGCTATGGCTCTAATAACTCTGACCCCTGGGCAACTTTATTTATTAACATACAATTAAAATCACATTTCAGTACAAATAAAATGCCACCATATTTCCCCTTTTCTATTTTAATAAAAAGAAAAAAACAAAAGGTTATAATTAACAAAAGAAAAACTATATACAAAAGTACAATAACTATATACAATATATACAAGTAACAAATACCTAAACGATGTCTAGTCCATTTGTATTTGACAAATCAGAGAAAATAATTTTATTATTTATCCTATTTCGGTAAGTCCAAAATGTATCTAATTCACTTTCTATCCTAATTAATCTTCAACTATAACTAACTAATCTTCAACTATAACTAACTAATCTTTAACCATAACTAACTAATCTTCAACTCCCTCAGAGACCCAAGAAGGAAATAATATTGCCTAACAAAAATAAAAACAGGAAGTGCATGCAAGCAACTTCCAAAAAATTTGTGAGTTGACAGAAACAGCCAACTGCCTGGACCTGAGGTTTCTCCACAGTGTTGGGGCATCATATTCAGCCTATAGGCTTAGCATATCCGACAGACTCATTTGTGAAGTAGGATGTACACAAGGTCAACAGTTCAACATCACATTGGGTGAGAGCAGTCCATGTACCAGAAACACCTGAATTCCACTGGTGTCATGTCATGATTCAGGATTTTAAATTCTGGAAATTATAGGTGGTTTTTTAATTCAGCTGTCCATTCTTCTTGGCTGTGTATATATGGCTTCATCTCAGCATCCCGTTCTTCTCCACATCCCTCTATCAAATGCCAGTCTACTATTGAGAGGCTTGAGTGCTGTGGATATCATTCTATATAAATAAAACACTGATGCCAATGACAGGCAGGAGAAGGTGGCAGCAGGAAGTAGGTGGACAAGGAGAGAGGAGAATTCGGGGAAGCGGAAGGCGGGGAGGGAGACTGCAGCACGCCAGGACAAGCAACATGTAGAGACTCTGTAAGCACACCATGTGCAAGGTATAGATTTATAGAAATGGTTAATTTAAGATAAAAGACAGTTAGCAAGAAGCTGCACGCATACAGTTATAAGTGATATAAGCGTCTGAGTGATTATTTTATAAATGGATTGTGGGACTGCGGGGCTTGGGGAACCTGGAGAGAAGCCCTCCAGCAACACGTGAGCTTAGTTACTCTTCAAGAATAACTGTTTCAGCTGCCGTTCCATTGCACATCAGAAGCCATTGGCCCACTGCTGTTAAGCTGCCTTCAAAGAAAAGGGCACTGTACCTTTTTCCGAATTGCGAAGGCCACTTCAGGGATGGTGCCATATTGTCTTGGCCTCAGAAGATGCCTTTTCATAAAGCCATAACCACACTTGTTTTGGCAAGAATCAATAGTCCTTTGTTTCATGTCCTGTTTGTCCATTTTGTCCTGTTGATTCGAGGATACTTTGTTGTCCAGTGGCTAACTTTTGCCACTATGAAAGTTAACTCTATATACAGTTTCTTCAATGCCCATATTTTCTCTGAAGTAGATTGGTACTGCCAGGAACTGACATGTCTCAAAAGAAAATTTTCTACGTTATTCAAACATTTTAAATGCCATATTCTGTAGATCTCTGTACGGTTTGAAGATGATCTATCTAAAATATGTCTGCTCAATTTTGAAAACATACCTAATGTGACTACAAGTTCTATTGTAATGTCTAACTACTAACTTTCATTTCTTTATATCCTAATAGTTGGTAATAATAACATTCAAGGATCAGAAAATTGTATTGCATTGTTAAATGAACGGTATAAGTACAATTAGAAATACACATATAGCATTTTCTAACAATATTAATTTCAATATATATAATTTGTATACAATATAAAACAAACCAATCCAATGTAAACTATTTAAAACTAGTAATTGTCTTTTTCTTCTTCTCTTTTTTTTAAACAAGAACCTTAAATCTAATCTCCTTTGCTTAGCCTTTTTCCTAACCCTTGACAACAACTTATAACCAACCCCCTTAAACAATGACAATTATCCCAGACCCAAAACCCATCAAAAAGACCAAAAAAACCACCCGCCCCACACCACCTCTTTGAGAATGTGGGTGTCGTATTCTTAAAATTGCTTCCTGCTGGGTATGGGGGAAGTTATCTTTATCCTGAAAGAAAAATTTTAGGTTAATTGTCAAATTCTAGGAAAGGTAACTATATCCTTCATTATCCAATCTGTGTATAATGCCAAAGTTCAGGGTTTATCTCAAGTCCTTATTCAAGTAGTCTTTGAGACTGGATCATCTCAGCTAGTCATCTCAAAATTGCTCTGAGCACCTTGAAGTTCAAAGCTGATCTGTAGGTAATGTTTGTCAGATTAGTGATATTATTATTGTCCATGTGGAATTGGTTGTGGGGCCCCATCTTCTTCCTGGAGACTTCAGTTGATGTTAGGCCTGGCCGTAAATTCCTGCAAAAAACTGATAAGAGACTCGAACACAAAGACTTATATATGCAGCTAACTGAAGCCTTTTTCTAGAATTAGTTAGTACTCTGTATGACCATTCATATCTTAACAAAGTTTAAAATGTGTGTATATATATACATATATATATAAATCTTGTAAATTGATATAAAATTTATACTTTAAGAAAAGTTTAAAGGATCAGAATAGAATCAAAGAGTTGAGATTAGTAATAGAATAGTCTCTTAATTAATTTGGCTTTTCCCCTGACCCATAGCAGAAGATTGCTGTAGATATTGCTCTATATAAATAAAATACTGATGGCCAGTGACCAGACAGGAAGTATAGGCAGGACAAGGAGAGAGGAGAATTGGGGAAACAGGAAAAAGGAGGGAGAGACACTGCAGCCACCACCAGGACAAGCAACATGTAAAGACGCTGGTAAGCCACCAGCCACGTGGCAAGGTATAGATTTATAGAAATGGGTTAATTTAAGATAAAAGAACAGTTAGCAAGAAGCCTGCCACGGCCATACAGTTTATAAACAATATAGGCGTCTGAGTGATTATTTTATACATGGATTGTGGGACTGTGGGGCTTGGAGCCTGGAGAGAAGCCATCCAGCAACAGAAAATGGCTCTTTTCTTGTGGCATGATAGAGGAAGTTTGCATTTTCCTTTTAACAACATGCTTGAGTTTAAAAAAAAAGAGAGCCATTCTCCAACTCCAAAGTCAGCTTTAAATTTTAATTGAAATAGGACTATTAGAAGACCAATAGTGTTAAATTTCTTTAGAGAAGAGCAGAAACAAACATTTAAGAAGACTTATAAAAAATTATTAGATGATATACCCGTATGCCATTTCACTCTGTTTCCTGGGATAGATTATTTGTCTCTTTTCTTCAGTTGTCTCATTTGTCCTGTGTTCTTCAGATTCCTTAACCTTCATTCTCCTAAAAGACAAAAAACAAAAACCTTTCCCCAAGACTAATTTTGGGGATGTTCCTTTTTGGCAAGTTATTATCTGATTAAATGAAAAGGCATATGTTACTGGTGTAAGTTAGTTTAAATTGGATGTTCATGCTGGTTGATGAACCATCACCTCCTCTAATTAAGAGGTCTCTCTTGTTCAAATCGTACCTTTATCAATTTTGATGGTACCCACAGCTTATCTTCTCCTGCAGAAACAAAAGCAAAACCTCATCCCCAACGTAACACATACCCTGGTTTCCATTCTGAGGTCAGCACATCCTTAAAGTATATAGGCTGATTTAATTCTGTAGTTTTTTCTATTATTCAATGTCTCTCTTCAGCTGTTGTTCCTTTCTCATTAGCGTTGAGAAAATTCAAAGTTAATAGAGCATTATGCAGTCTATTTCTGGTGGGTTTTGTTACCCCTTTCTGTTTATTTAGCATATCCTTTAGAGTTCTGTTTGATCTTTCTATAACTGCTTGACCTGTAGGATTATGTTGTATGCCTATAATACGCTTTATATTGTAAGAAGCAAAAAACTGTTTCATTTTAACAGAGACATATGATGGAGCATTGTCAGTTTTAATTTGTGCTGGTATACACATGATGGCCATTACTTCTAGCAAATGAGTGATTACAGAATCAGCTTTTTCAGAACTCAAAGCAGTTGCCCATTGAAATCCTGAATAAGTATCGATGGTATGGTGTACATATTTCAATTTTCCAAATTCTGCAAAGTGAAACACATCCATCTGCCAGATTTCAATTCCTCTGAGTACCCTTTGGGTTACATCCTGCTGGTAATGGCGTTTGATTGTAGAAGGAACAAGTAGGACATTTCTTTACTATTTCTTTGGCTTGTTGCCAGGTTATGGAAAAATCCTTTTTTAAACATTTACTATTGACATGATGGTTTTTTTATGAAATTCTGAGGCCTCCACCACATTTCCTATCAATAATTTATCAATCTTATCATTGCCTTGTGCAAGAGGGCCTGGCAGACCAGTATGGGATTGAATGTGAATTGTTTATAAAGGATGACTTTTTTCCTGATTGTATCTTGTAATTGAATAAATAGTGAAGTTAATTTTGAAGCATCAGGGATAAATTCTGTAGTCTCAATATGTAATACCACTCTTTCAGCATACTGAAAGTCAGTTACTATGTTGAGAGGTTCTGAAAAATCCATTAATACCAAGAGAATAGCATACAATTCTGATTTTTGAACTGAATTATAAGGACTTTGAACCACTTTACTTAAATTTTCTGATTTGTAATCTGCCTTTCCTTGATTGTTGGCATCTGTATAAAATGTATGAACTCCAGATATGGGTTTTTGCCGTACAATTCGAGGCAAGATCCAATCAGCTCTCTTTATGAGATCAATTCTATCGCTTTGGGGATATTTGCTGTTAATTTCTCCCAAAAAATTACTGCAAGCTCTTTGCCAAGGTTCACTTTCTGTCTATAATTTTTCAATGTCCTCCTTAGTTAAAGGTATGACAATTTCTGCTGGGTCTATTCCTGCTAATTGACGAAGTCTCAATTTTCCTTTCCAAATCAAGTCAGAGATTTTTTTCCACATAAGTTTTTAATTTTTTATTTGGTTTATTTGGTAAAAATATCCATTCCAATATAATATCTTCCCTCTGCATTAATATTCCTGTAGGAGAATGCCTAGAAGGTAAAATAACCAAAATGCAATCCAGCTTTGGATCAATACGATCCACGTGCCCTTCATGTACTTTCTTTTCTACCAAGGCCAATTCTTTCTTAGCTTCAGGTGATAATTCTCCTGGACTATTTAAGTCCTTGTCACCTTCTAAGATTTTGAACAAATTATTTAGTTCATCATTTTTTAACCCAACAATAGTTCGTAGATGAGAAACATCTCCAAATAATCTTTGAAAGTCATTAAGGGTCTGTAGTCTCTCTCCTAATTTGCACCTTTTGGGGTCTAATTTTTTGTAGCTCTATTTTATATCCTAAATAATTTATAGAATCTCCTCTTTGTATCTTTTCAGGAGCAATTTGTAATCCCCAGCAAGGCAAAATTTTCTTTACTTCTTCAAACATTCTTTCTAAAGTATCTGCATTTGAGTCAGCTAGTAAAATATCATCCATATAATGATAAATTATAGATTTAGGAAATTTTTTACGTATCACTTCCAATGGCTGTTGTACAAAATATTGCCACAGAGTTGGGCTATTCAACATTCCCTGTGGGAAGATCCTCCATTGAAATTTTTTAACTGGTTGAGAATTATTATAAGTAGGCACTGTGAAAGCAAATCTTTCTTTGTCTTTTTCTTGTAAGGTTATTGAAAAGAAACAGTCTTTTAAATCAATAACTATGAGAGGCCATCCTTTTGGTAACAGAGTACGCAAAGGAATCCCAGATTGTAGAGAGCCCATTGGCTGAATTACTTTGTTAATTGCTCTAAGGTCTGTTACCATTCTCCATTTACCAGATTTCTTTTTAATAACAAATACAGGAGAATTCCAAGGGCTGGTTGATTCTTCAATATGCTGAGCATTTAACTGTTCTTCTACCAGCTCTTCTAAAGCCTGGAGTTTCTCTGTTGTTAAGGGCCATTGCTGAACCCGTACAGGCTTATCTGTTAACCATTTTAAAGGTAGAGCTGTTGGTGTCTTTGGGATATCATCAGTTGTTGTTCCTGTTCTTGTATAATATGGATGGCTGGTGACCACTTAGAATATTTCTCTCAGAAACATGTGCTAGTTTATGATTTGTTTCTGAGATTGGAGGGATGTTAATCTGAGTATTCCATTGTTGCAACAAGTCTCAAACCCACAGGTTCATAGCTATGTTAGCCACATAGGGTTTTAATTTTCCTCTCTGTCCTTCTGGACCTATACATTTGAGCCATCTTGCACTCTGTTTCACCTGAGATAATGTCCCAATTCCTAACAGTTGAACGTTTACCTCCTGAAGAGGCCAAGCTGGATGCCAAAATTCCAGTGCAATTATGGTAACGTCCACACCTGTGTTCTACCAGACCAGACAACAAAACACCATTTATTTTTATCATTAATTTTGGTCTTTGTTCATTAATAGAAGTTTGCCAAAAAAATTTCTTTATGTTTTCTCCTGAATTTTCTATTCTCTCTGTTTCATCATCCTGACCAGCATGATTTATTCCAATAGGTATTTGGTTATTTAATTGCTCTGAGTAGGGATTTCCTCTACAGCTGCAGGAAAGGTTTGAACTCGATTTGCTGTGGGGGCCTGCATGAGGCCACTCCGGGAGTTTCCCAAAGACTGAGGCAAAGGATTACCCTGTATGTCCCTTGTTGATCTACATTCATTGGTCCAATGTTTTCCCTTACCACACCTTCTGCATACTCCAGAAGGAAGGGGCATTCTGTTGCCATTGTTCCTTGAAGAAACATTGTTTCTAGGAATGACCTGTTTATAGTCCCTTTTAAAATGTCCTTGCTTTCCACATTAAAAAAAAAATCTAACATTCCTCAAACCTTTTGAAATTGCTTCTCCTACCCACATATCATTATGGTCATGAGCCTCAACATTGACCGTGTCTCTAATCCAATCTTCCAAAGGTGCAGATCTTGCCTTTAATGGCCTGATTATTCTTTTGCATGCTGCATTCACATTCTCAAAGGCCAAAGATTCAATTATTTTCTGACTAGCTTCTGAATCTGAGACCATTCTCTTTACTGCTGAAGCCAGTCTTTGTAAAAAAAAATCTGTGAAAGATTCTTTTGGGCCTTGTATAACCTTTGTAAATGACTCAGTTTTTTTTCCTGGTTCCTCAACTCTGTCCCATGCATTCAAAGCTGCTGTTCAACATAAAATTATGGTTTGGACATCATATAAACATTGTGTTTGTACTGAAGCATATTGGCCTTCTCCAATAAGCTGATCCTGGCAGACTTGTATTCCTTTATCCCTCCATTGTTTTTCTATGTTTTTCGCTTCATCCTTGAACCACGTTAGAAATTGAAGTCTCTGGCTGGGTTCCAGAACAGCTTGTGTAAGGTCCCGCCAGTCCTGTGGTACAATCCTATTATATGTTGACCAAGAGTTTAACATTTGCTTTACATATGGGGAGTACATGCCATAAGATACTATTGCCTCCTTAAACCTTCATAAATCCAACATTTCAATTGGAGCCCAAATATTTTGTGTAGTCATTTGATTAGGCAACTGCTGTATGGTTACAGGATAAATTAAGAGTGACTGTGTGAAAAGAGGCTTTCTTTCTACAACCTTATGATCCAATCTTGAAACAACTTCATTGTTAATTTCTTCTGTCTGAATTTGAATTTCTCTATGATTCATTTTTACAGGTTTAACAAGTTTTTCTAAAACTGTTATCCTGGCACTTAAATTGACTATCTTTTTAAATAGTAAAATGAAGATAAGCATAGTAATAAACTGCATAATTAGATCAACATTAATCTTCTCACATAGTTATTCCATTGTCAGACTGCCTAAAATTTCAAACAAAGCCCAATTTTCTTCCAATGTACACATAAAACCCATTTTTTAAAATGTGGGAAAAAATTCTCTTTTAAATAGTTTCCTTTAAAATATCTGATATGTTAAGTGACTTATCAAGTCTGCGTAGAACAGTAGAAATCCAGGGAATTTCAAAACAGCCACCTAGTGTCCAAGGTGTGAGAGAGAGAGAGAGAGAGAGAGAGAGAGAGAGAGAGAGAGAGAGAGAGAGAGAGAGAGAGAGAATGCAAGAAAGAGTAGCCGGCTAAAGCTTAAATCCAGCCACGTGTTCCCTCTTGTGCAGAGTCAAGGCTTGGCTCTGGCTTCCTTAAGCTCCGACCACGTTCATTGGCTTTACAGGCAGGGGCCCTGTTTGGCAGGGCAGGCCTGAGTTGTTTGTAGCACTGGCTTTAAGCAAGTAGCTCACCGTTAGTCCAGCCTGAGGCCAAGCCAACCCAGGCTAGGGAGCCAGCCGCCCAGACAGGAAACCAGATGTGCCGCCAGGCTAAGTCAAGCAGTTTTTAATGGATTCTTGTCATGTTGGGTGCCAAATGTAGATGTAACCAACTGTCTTATTAAATAAGAAACAGAAACAATGCAAAGAAAAAAGCTAAGAGATCAGAGCTAAGAGCCTTACTGCCTTCTGCAGCTAGCCTCTTAAGCCAAGAGACCTCTCTGCAAAGAGAGCTACTTCCTGTATGTTTGTCTTTATATAGTCTTTCTGTTCTGCCTTCTCATTGGTTGTAAACCCAAACACATGACTGCCTCATCACTGCCTGTATGTACAGACCTCCAGGTCTTCTATGGTATTGAGATTAAAGAGTCTCCAATGCTGGCTGTATCCTTGAACACACAGAAATCTACCTGGCTCTGTCTACCAAGTGCTGGGATTAAAGGCGTGCGCCACCACCGCCATGCTCTTGCTATGGCTCTAATAGCTCTGACCCCCAAACAACTTTATTTATTAACCTACAATTAACATCACATTTCAGTACAAATAAAATGCCACCATACCCACCTCCAGCAGGCACTCCCTGGGAACCCACAGGCCACTCAGGCCAGGTAAACAAGTAGGCAAACAGCAAATCTTTACCTCTCCTTCTGCCCCTCCAAATACAACCCCCTCATCTCCACCCCAGCTTTGCAACAGGGAAGCAGGTCGGCTTTGCAGACCTTCACCTGTCCCTCTATTCCTCTAAGTCTAATGCCCTACATTCATGAACAGCTCTGCAGAGGATCTCACCTGTGGCAGTCTCCCCCACTTCCTCTCTGGTGGATCTCACAGATCTTCACCTCCTAATCTCCCTCCCCTGAGTGGTTGCATTGTGCCCTGCCCCCCAACTCCAGCAGGCACTCCCTGGGAACACACCTGCCACCCCAGCCAGGGAAGCCAGGAAGCTAATTGCAAACCTTCACCTCTCCCTCAGCTCCTCCAAAATAATCCCCCAGTCTCATCCCAGCTCTGCAGCCTCCCTTCCTGCACCCATCTCCATTGGATGGATCCCACAGACCTTTCCCTCAAAACTTCCCGCCTCCACTCACTGCTTTGTCCAGCTCCTGCAGGCACTCTGGAACCCACAGGTCACTCTGACCAGGGTAGTTAACTCCAGATCTTCACCTCTCTCTCCATTCCTCCAAATCTGATCATCCAGTCCCATTCCCAGCTCTGTAGCAGACCTTTTGCTATGGCCTCTCCTCACTGTCTGCGCCCATTGCCTAGAGACTAACTGAGCAGATCCTGGTGGAACACTCTTCTTTCCTCCCTCTTATGGCTCCACTGCCCCTAGCCCATCCCCGTTCCTAAATCTCAGGGCCCAATACCCAGAAACACATTTTACCTGGGACCCCAGTGCCCACAACTTTCAGGTCCCCAGAAGATTTCCCCATAGGAAATACATGTTACCACACTATTCTAAGAACTAGAGAGAAAACAGAAACCAAGGAACAAAACATCCACCCTACAAAGACAAGATCAGATATCAGATATCAACACCTCAAGTTACTGTCTTCCCAATCCCAGATGTCTAGATACCAGCACAAAATCACAATCAATAATGGCCAGGATGCTATGTCTGCACGAGATCCCAGCAGCACTACCACAACAGGCTATGAATATTCCAACACGACTGACACAAAACTAAAAGACTTTAATGTCTTTGCTACTGGTGTTCTAGTCAGGAAGTAGTCTCTTGTGCCAGTGCATTCAGGGCTACTTCCCACTTTCTCTTCTATCAGCTTCAGGGTATCTGAATTTATGTTGAGGTGTTTGATCCACTTGGACTTGAATTTTGTGCATGGAGATAGAAATGGATCTATTGGCATTCTTCTACATGACGACAACCAGTTAAGCCAGCACCATTTGTTGAAGAGACTGAGCTGCCTCGCCCAGCCTTCAAACAAGGGGAGGAGCTTAGTCCTCTCTCAATTTGATATGCCATGCTTTGCTGATACCCAGGAGAGGTCTGCCCTTTTCTGAACAGAAACAGAAGAGGAGTGGATCGGGGGTAAAGTGGGGGCAGAGAGTTGGTGGGGAGAGAGAATGAAAGGAGGGGGAGGAAATGTGATTGAGATGTAAAATAAATAAATAAATTTAATTTTTAAAAATAATACAAAAAAACTTAAAATTTCTTTTGTGCATGTGATAGAGGTGCAGATAGAGGAAATAAATCCCTTAAAGAAAACACAAATACGCAGTGGTGGGAAATGAATAAAACCATTCAAAACATGAGAGTGGAAATAAAATCAACAAAGAAAACCCAAACTGGGGGAGATCTGGAAATAAAAAAATTTAGAAACTCAATCAGGAACCACAGAGGCATGCCTCACCAAAAAAATACAAGAGATGGAAGAGAGAATCTCGGGCATTGAAGACATGATAAAAGAAATGCATACCCCAGTGAAACAAAATGTTAAATTAAAAAACTACTTCACAAAACATCCAGAAAATCTGTGACACCATAAAAAGATCAAATCTAAGAATAATAGGAAGAAAGAAAAGAGAAGAAAAACAGGTCAAAGGGCTAGAAAATATTTCCAACAAAATCATAGAAGAAAATGTCCCTAACCTAAAGAAAGAGATGTCTATCAAAGTAAAAGCAGCTTACAGAACGCCAAGTAGATTGGACCCAGAAAAGAAAGTCCCCCTTGCCACATAATAATCAAAACACTAACCATATAGAACTAAGAAAGAATATTAACAGCTGCAAGTGGAAAAGACCAAGCAATACACAAAGGTAGATGTATTAGAATTATATCTGACTTCTCAATGGAGACTCTAAAAGCCAGAAGGGCCTGGACACATGTGCTATAGACACTAAGAGACCACAGATGCCAGCCCAGACTACTATACCCAGCAAAATTTTCAATTGCTATAGATGGATAAAATAAGACATTTCATGATAAAACCAAATTTAGGCAATATTTATTTACACATCTAGGCCCACAGAATATGTTGGAAGGTAAACTCTAACCTAAAGAAGTTAACTACATCCAAGAAAACACAGGGGAAAAATTACAGATCTACGAAGTCAAGAGAAAGGAAGCACATATATATCATACATATATACAGGAGTGCATGCGCACACACACACCCCACCATCATTACCGCCACCACAGCCACAACAAACAGGAATAAACAACCATTGGTCATTGATATTTCTCAACTTCAACAGTCTCAATTCCCCAAACAAAGGACACACACTAACAGAATGAATGCAAAATCAGGATCCATCATCCAAGAAACACACCTTAACCTCAAGAATAGACATCACCTCAGGATAAAGGGTTGAAAAAAGGTATTCCAAGCAAACGAACCTAAGAAACAAGCTGGTGTAATCATTTTAACTTGGAGAGGAAGAAGTCAAAATACCTCTATTAATAGATGATATGACAGTATACATATCATAGGAACCCTAAAAATTCCACTGGGGAACTCCTACAACTGATGAAAACACTTTCAGAAAAGTTGCTGGATACAAAATTAACTCACAAAAAATCAGCAGCCCTCCCATATACAAACGACGAACTGTCTGAGAAAGAAATCAGGGAAACAACACTTTTCACAAGAGCCTCAAATAATATAAAATATCTTGGATTATCTCTAACTAAGCAAGTGAAAGATTTGTATGATAAAAATGTCAAGACTTTGAAGAAAGAAATTGAAGAAAATATCAGAAGATGGAAATTAAACTATCTCCCATGCTTTACAATAAAAATGGCCATCTTACTAAAAGCAATCTACAGATTCAGTGCAATCCCCATTAAAATTCCAACACAATTCTTCACAGATCTTGAAAGGACAATGTTTAACTTCATATGGAAATACACACACACACACACACACACACACACACATACACACACAGGCACACAACACATACACACACAAAAGAAAAAAAACAGGATAGCAAAAACAACCCTGAATAATAAAAGGACTGCTAGAGGTATCACTATTTCCAATTTCAAGTTGTACTACAGAGTTATAATAATAAAAACCACATGGTATTGGTACAAAAACAGACATGTTGATCAATGGAATTGAACTGAAAATCCATACATAAGTCCACACACCTATGGACTTCTGATTTTTGATAGAGGCAGAAATACACACTGGAGAAAAGACAGTATCATCAACAAAAGGTGCTGGTCAAACTGTATGTCACATGTAGAAGAATGCAAATAGATCCATATCTATCACCCTGCACAAACCTCAACTCCAGATGGATTGAAGACCTCAACATAAAGCCATACACACTGTGGAATTAGAGGAGCACTCATTCATTGCTGGTAGGAATGCAAACGCTTACAGCCACTGTGGAAATCAGTGTGGTGGTTCCTTGGGAAAAAGGAAATCAATCTACATCAAGATCCAGCTATACCATTCTTGGGCATATACCCAAAGGACACTCTATCCTACCACAAAGACATTTACTCAACTATGTTCATTGCTGCTTTATCCATAATAGCCAGAAAATGGAAACAATCTGTGTCTCTCAACAGAAGAATGGATTTTTAAAAATTGTGGTACATTTACACAACAGAGTATTACTCAGCCATTTTTAAAAAAATAACATCATGAAATTTACAAGTAAATGGATGGGACAGGAAAAAATCATCCTGAGTGAGGTATCCCAGATCCAGAAAGGTAAATATGCCATGTATTCACTTATATGTAGATATTAGCTATTAAGTCAATTATAACCAGGTTACAATTCATAGAACCACAGAGGGTAGGTATAGAGTAGGGACTAGAGGAAACAGACAGATTTCCTTAGGAAAAGGGAATTACAAAAGTTAGATATGGTTGGAATGAGACAGTCAAGTGGGGAGGGAGAAAGGGTAGGGGTTGTGGGAGAGAATACAGGAAGAGACAGTTAAAATGAAGGAGCATTTGAGGGGTATTATGGAAACCTAATACAGTAGAAAATTTCTAAAATATATACATATCTGAAAGCAATCTAAATGAAACTGCCAAATAATGGTGGAGACAGAATCCCAGCTGGCCATCTCTTGTCACCCAAAGCAACCACATCCATACCAGGATTGGGTTACATCTAATTGAGTTGTTGGCTAAAGAGGCCCCAAACAACCCAGGCTGTGGCTAAAACAATAGATTGCTCTCCGCAAACTGATAGCAAAGCCCCATGGCTAAAGACAACACCTATACTGAATGGCAATGTCAAACTGGTACCTATATAGAGCCTTCATTGTTCCAGCATCTTTGGTATAGGAAGGTACTCGGCATACTATCAAAAAAAAGTAATATAAACACCGACCCAGACACAAAACCTTTGACTTGCAATCTGTCCTGCCTGAAAGATATTCTAGAGCAATCACAGCACAAAGCTTGTTGTACCCAACCAATAACTGATTTGACTTAAGACCCACTCCACAAGATATAACTCATACCCAACACTGCCTGGGTGACCAGGGTAAAAACAAATACTACTGATCTAAAAAAAGAAGAGGAGGACAAGTAGTGATAAAATGACTCCTAATGATATTCTGCTGCACTCATAGATCAGTGCCTTGTTCAGCCATCATTAGAGAAGCGTCCTCCTGTAGCAGATGAGAACAAGTAAGAGACCCACAGCCAGACATTACACAGTCAGTGAGAGATCTTGGAACCAGCCCTAAATGGAAGGTCTCCATCAAATTCCTGCCCCCAGGGGTCAGGGAACCCCCTGGAAGAGGAAGCATAAAGATTACAAGAGCCATCAGAGTAGGAGGACACAAAGAAAATAACACCCTCTAAAGCAACTGAGCAAAGTTCATATGAACTCACAGACTGAAGCAGCATGCACAGGGCCTGCATGAGTCTGCACCAGGTCCTCTGTGTATATTATGGCTTCCAGTTTAGTGTTTTTATGGGACTCCTGAGTGAACAAGTGGGTCTCTGATTCTTGTGCATTCTCTTGGGCTCTTGTCCTTCTGTTGGCTCTTGTCCAACTCTTAAGTGATAATTTGTTTTATTGTATTGTACTTTATTTTGTTATATATTTTTGAATGAATGGAATGAATGAATGAATGAATGAATGAATGAAAGCCTAGCCATTAGGGTAAAGATTAACAATTAAACTGTCGCTTATACTTGCTGGGAGAGGAAAAATCAGTTTTCTCCCAATAGAGTGACACTAAGATATATCAACCACTCCAGCATGTTCAGGAGTAGTTGAACAACAAAAAATGGACTCCACAGGTTTTTTGTGGGTACTTTTATTTGTTTCAATTTGGTGCATTTTGTTGTTGTTGTTGTTGTTGTTGTTTGCAGGTCTTGTTTTTCTTCTTGGTTTTGGGGAGTTTTATTGTTATATTGGTTTTTTATTTGTTTTGTGAGAAAGAACTTAAAGTTGGGTGGGTAGGGGGGAGGAGAGGATCTGTAAGGACTTGAGAGAGGGGGAGAATATGAAATAAAAATAACGTAATAAAAAAGAGCATACTAAATAATAATCTATTTTTTAAAAAAGAAAAGGGATAGTTATTCACAATATAAAAAATGTTATAAGACACATTCTGGAGATATATGTGTTGGGGAGGGGAGGGCCTCAAACTTCAGGGATCATCAGATTGAGGAAGTGGATAATACAGGGAAGGTTGATAACAATGGCTAATGACAGGGAGAGAAAAAATAAAATTATTCTTTTTCTTTCCTGTGGGGTGCCAAGGATGAACCCAGAGACTGACTCTCGCCATGCAAGCAGTCTACACCAGATCACCAAAATTAATATCTATTTTGTTTCAGTCTTACAGACTTTGAAAAATAAGCTTTCCATTTAAAAAGTCAAGATAAAGAAGTAGGCAAGCAAAAGGTACTTTTCATACTTACAAATAACTCACATTTACACTCTAACAAGCTATATGCCCACAGCACAGAAGCAATTTGTCGATGTGATCAAGGAGCCACTGTCAAGAACTTTTCCAAAGTTCATGGGACAGAGTCAGAAGTTGAGCCACTGCTTCCTGGCTTTGTTAAAGGGGCACAGTAAGTCATAGAACTGAGGCTAGGTGCAAAATTCTCCAGTTGAGTATTAAAGAGATGGCATGTGCATGTTGTAGAATAGAAAACTGTCACACAGCTTGGCCACACAAAAGTGGGTGATGTCTGTAAATGAAGAGAACCCAGATCCATGTCTTCATTCTGTCCTTAAATAGCCATGTAGCCATGCTACATTGTTTGAATCCTATGAATTACAGTATCTTTCTCTGGGAAATGAGGTTGTCAACTTAGATCTTCTTTTATAGTTTAACCTAAAAGAATATAGCATCCCCAAATATACCATAGGTACCTAAGTTCTTTCAATCTTGCTGCCCCAAGTGCAAGAGCTGCCATTCATTAAGAAGTAAATCGTGGCAATACTGGACTTACGATGAGGAGTATTGACAGTCCCTTTTTATAAACAATGCTACTGAGACTCAGAATCTCTAGTTGATTGGATAAGGTTCATGATGCATTCTGAAGTCAGGAATTCAGGTGATGCATGCCCCATTTGATCATGATGGACAAAATGAACATATTTATAGTGAGATAACATTGCAATGAGCACTGCAACAAACACTGGCTTTTGGATGGTTGAAACATATTGATGGGCTTGCAAGACGACTCAGCTGGTAAAGCACATGCTGCACAAGCCTGATGACCTGAATGCAGTCTCTGGAACACATGTATAAAAGCCAGATGTTACCAGGTGGTGGTAATGCTCACCTTTAATCCCAGCACTCTGAAGGCAGAAGCAGGTAGATCTCCAGGTCTAGCATGGTCTACAGAGTGAGTTCCAGGACAGCCAGGGCTACACAGAGAAACTCTGTCTCAAAACAAAACAAAAACAGCTGGGCAGTGGGGGTGCAAATCTTTAATCCCAGCACTTAGGAGGCAGAGACAGGTGGATCTCAGTGAGATGGAGGCCAGCCTGGTCTACAAAGCAAGTTCCAGGACAGCCAGGGCAGTTACACAGAGAAACCCTGCCTCGAGAAAACAAAAACAAAACAAAACAAAGAAAAAAAAGAAAGAGAGAGAGAGAGAGAGAGAGAGAGAGAGAGAGAGAGAGAGAGAGAGAGAGAGAGAGAGAAGGGAGGGAGGGAGCAGGGAGGGAGGGAGGGAGGGAAGGAGAGAGAGAGAGAGAGAGAGAGAGAGAGAGAGAGAGCGCAGGCCAAAGGGACTGACACACATCTGTGATCCCAGCACTCCTACCATGAGATGGAAGACAGAGACAAAACGGTCATTGGGAAGCCCAAGGCCAGCTATTGTAAAGTATGAAATATGTCGGAAACATCAAAAGTCCCTCAGCAAGGTGGAAGGAGAGAAGCAACACCCAAAAGTTATCCTCTGACTACATGTGCACCATGTCATGTGTGCACACACAGAGATAATAAGATAATAATAAATAGTGATGAAAGAAAGAATTCTAAAAATATATTGATGATGCACTTAAGTCCATTTCAGTAAAAGTTTCTTCTGGTATTCCTTTGACGTTGGACTGGATAATGTATAAATAATATCACTGAAGGGATAGAGAACAATTCTGATTAAATTTTTAATAAAACTCTAAGGAATACTAGTAATATTTTACTCAAATATTAATTTATTAAAGTGCCAGAGCCGTATAAGCTGTGAGGTAGCTGATGCACTGCAGCGTGATAAGTATTCATACAGTGAAATGGATAAAGGCTGATGTTAACTGTGGTACAGCTGCCGAAGAGTGTGGTCAGACTTAGGGAAGCGATAGAGCCCTGAGCAGCCTTCAACGTCAGTGTGGTCCAGGGAACTGAAGGTCAGAAAAGCCTGTCAAACGAACAGCCTTGGCAATCGGTGGAGAAAAGCCTTGGGATGACAAACACATGAGGGTTGAAATGACTGTTAGCTAGTGGACTAGCTGAATAGTGACTGGTGTTCAGTCTTGGAGCCACTCTGGAGTTCCAGGTCAGCCTTTACTTGGTCCCAGAGCCAAGCGGTGCATGAGGTAGCTGATGGGCAGTTGGGCAGGACTGGCTCTGGGAGTTCCAAACTGGGATTCTCTGTTGGGATTCACTGGGTCCCAGCGCTGAGTAATGAGCGTGGTGGCTGATGTGGGGCAGGAGGATTGGCTCTGGAGGTACCAACCTGAGACCCCGGTTGGAAATACACACGGTTCCGGGTTGGTACGGTGGTTTGAGCGGCTGATAGTCAGGCACACCACTGGTTCTCTGGGTTCTTAGGTATACTGTAAGTGGTCTGTGGCAAGTGGTGGGGTAGGTGCCTGGTAGGCAGATGGGTAGAGGGACTAGGGGTCTCTAACTCGGGTTCCAGACCAACCTCTACATTGTCTCGGAGCCGAGCAGTGGCTGGAACAGCTGATATGCAGCTCTCAATATTTCTTAGTGTATAAATAAAACGAGGCTTTTTTTTTTTTGCTATCCATCACTTTGAGATCTTTACATTAAAAAAATTAAGAAAGTAAAAATTGAAATGAATGCCCAGCAGTAGATGGCCAACACAAAACAAAGTCAATGGCACCTTTTGAAGTTCTTTGTCTCACAATGTTGAGTCAGGGATTTTTTTAAACCTTAAAGGACTTCTGTGTATATATTATAGTTTCTGATTTTGTGTTTTTAAGGGATTCCTATGTGTGCAAATACATGTGTCTCTGTGTCTACATGAGTTTCTTATGTCTTTTCTTTAGCTCTTTTTCTTCTCTGTATTTATTTTGTTCTATTCTGATTTGTTTGTTTTTTATTTACCTTATTTTATTGTATTATTATTCCTTAGGTGCCTATTTGTTTTCTAATAAGAGACAGAAAGGGGGTGGATCTAGATGAAACAGGAGGAACTGGGAGGACTAGGGGGTGGGGGAGGGGAACTGTCATCAGAATGTAGTGCATAAAAAAATCAATTTTCAATTGAAAAAAGACAACCTTGCATAGAACTAAAAACAATTATAATGGCTAATGGTTTAACCTACATATCAAGTTGGATAGACACTCTAAGAAGAAATCTGAGTCTTTGCTAGGGAGAGAGCTCAGTGGGTAAATAATGCACACATGTGAGGACCTCAGTTTGAATCCCCAGAACCCCTAGAAACAAGGATTCGATGACATTTGCAATCCTGCTGCTCCTATGGGAATATGGGAATCAGGAAGAAGAGAATCCCAGGAGCTTGCGTGCCAGGTAGAAGAGCAAAAACAACAGTGAATACTGGAAGTCAAGGACCAGCACCCAAGGCTGTCCTCTGACATCCATGTGGGGTCCATGACACATACACATCAGTATTCACACACATGAAAACACACACACACACACACACACACACACACACACGCACACACACACACACACACACAAATACACTGAACTTTGGTGGAAATTACTCCTTTGTTATGATTTCACAGAAAGCCATATGGGAAGAAACCTCAAACTTATTTCCCAATCAACCATTTCATTCTAACTTTGATCTGAAAATAATAGTCTCACAAATTTTTCTATTTGTGGTTTTTGAGTCAGGGTTTTGCAATATAGCCCACATGGATCTTGAATTTCCTTTGACTCTCCTGCCTCAGTCTCCTATGTGCTGGGATTAGGAGTATGTACTACCTTACTCTGCCACTCACATAAACTGTAGTCTTTCCCTGCCTGTTACCAACAGCTAAATACTGATTTGTGTCTCCCATTTTCTTAGGACTTAAAACTCTCGTCAGAGATGAAGCATGCGCCAATGCAGGTTTCGTTCATTAGTTTGCGTCTATGGTATAGCTTAATCATGAAACTTCTGAGCAGAGGCTCATAATTAATGATTTGCAACATTTACTAAGAGACAGAAAAGACTTTCACAAAACCGTTTTTGTAGGACATGTCTGTCTCCTTGCTGCAGGCGCCTTCATCTGCAAGATGGTGCCATTCGTCCAGTCCACTGCCGTGGTCACGGAAATCCTAACGATGACCTGCATTGCTGTTGAGAGGCACCAAGGACTTGTCCATCCTTTTAAAATGAAGTGGCAGTACACCAACCAAAGGGCTTTCACAATCTTGGGTATGCGAGTCACTTTTTGTCACTTGTCACAATAGCTGATATCAACAACTTAGAAGTGGAAGAATTTGTTTTTGCTTATGGTTTCAGTGCTGGTGGCCACGTCAGAGGAGCAGCAAGTGGCAACTGACTTCAGGGGATTGGCCCACCAGCATGCAAGGCACTGATGGGTGAATCTCGGATAGGCAAGGCCCCAAGGGTTCTGACCTCGGAATGTCTCTTGCTACTGTTGTGCTTTTATATGTTTTCCACTGCCATTTTTCTATGGTATCTGGCATGGTGTGAATGGGCATGGGGAAATACCCATTGACCTTAATGTATATCTCATGGAAATATCCCATTCTACTGGGCATTTTTACCTGTGGATTATTATGAAGATTTTTCTCATAAGCTGTACTGTTGAACTGAAACAATGATTTTATACAATAATAGTGTTAGTTTAAATAGGATTTTGATGACTGGGGATCATTAGTAAATATAATGAAGGATTAAGATAGAGGTTAGTTTGCCAGGCGGTGGTGCGCACACCTTTAATCCCAGCACTCGGGAGGCAGAGCCAGGCGGATCTCTGTGAGTTCGAGGCCAGCCTGGTCTCCAAAGTGAGTTCCAGGAAAGACACAAAACTACACAGAGAAACCCTGTCTCGGGGGGAAAAAAAATAGAGGTTAGTTTGGTGGGAAAACTAATATAGGTAAAAGCAAGACATGGTGTTGTCTCCACCCCTGATAAAGCAGGGGCTGCAGAGGACAGAAAATAAGAACAAGGAAATGTCACACAGCTAGTTTCTGTTGAGGAGCCTTATAGACTGTGGCTTATGTTAATGATTAAGAAAGACACTTGAGTCTCAGAAGCTAAGCTAGTTCAAGATTTTTCCATCTTAATGTTGAGAGATGTGTTCCTGGGTTTCAGTGTGCTAAAACTAAAATCATAGCTAAAACAAAGCCTTAAATAATGACTTAAGGTTAGGTTAAGATGTCATTGTTAATAGCTTTGAGGTAAAAAAAAAAAAAAAACAGAGGAAACAATCTGATGTTTAGAAAGGCTCACAGTTGAGTGAGGGACTTGTTGAGGTCAAGGAACAAGAACAAAACAGGCCGGGTGGTGGCGACGGCGGCGGGCGGCGGCGGCGGCGGCGGCGGTGGCGGTGGCGCACGCCTTTAATCCCAGCACTCGGGAGGCAGAGCCAGGCGGATCTCTGTGAGTTCGAGGCCAACCTGGGCTACCAAGTGAGCTCCAGGAAAGGCGCAAAACTACGCAGAGAAACCCTGTCTCGAAAAAACCAAAAAAAAAAAAAGAAGAAGAAGAACAAAACAGCCCAGTTATTATTAGCTAATGACGTGCCTTCCTTGTTAGGATGGGTTGGGGATCAAAGATGATGATTAATTCCTGTGCCCATTTCTGCTCTCAGCTTCCTGACATAAAAAAACTGTTGACAAATGGGTGTGCACCACAAGGATTTAAAGTAGAGATGACTCATTCTTTTCAGATATAAAAGTTTAGATTTATGACTCATATAAGATTTCCTTTTGAGATAAGTAATAAAATGATTGATCTTTTCTTTGTAACTGCAAAATGCAGCCTTCCAGAAAAAGAACTGACTGAGAAAAATACCTTGCTTGCTGACACTCTGTTAATCTATAACAAGTTGCTTAAGTATGAATGAATGTGGGTTCTTGGGACAACTTGTTTTTTACCTGTAATATGTAGAATGTTTAATCATGTATGGGAGATGAAAAACACGTTGTTTTTATTTGTGTTCATTGTAATCATTCACTTTAAAAAAAATATAATTTTTATACTGCTTGAAAGATTTTGCTGGGATATATAAGCTGTAAGGGAAAAACTAAAGTTAGTTAGAAGGAAGACATCAAGAGAGACAGAAGAGATACATCTGAATAGAAGTAAAAAAGAAAGAAAGAACAGAAAGAAGATGATAGAGAGAACATAAAAGTGTGTGTTGTGTGTGTGTGTGTGTGTGTGTGTGTGTGTGTGTGTTCCCCTTTTTTGCCAGACTCAGAGAGTCAAGTGTAGCCTCCCTCGCCGGCCCCTGAGAGTTAAGTTTTACTTCCTTAGAAAAGTCAAGCTGACCTGGAATCCAGTGTCTGTGCTGTGACACCTTGCACAGCCTTGGTGCAGTGGGAAGGGGCCTGGGCCTGCCTAGGCTCAGTGTGCAGGGCTCTGCTGACTCCCCATGGGAGACCTCGATTTGGGGGATGTGGGGATGTGGGGTGGCTTGGGAAAGAGGGCTGGGGGTGGGAGGAGGGAGGAGGGGGAGTCTGTGGATAGCATGTAGAGTGAATAGAAAATTTCTTAATGAAAAAAAAAGAAAGAAAAAAAAAGTTAAGCTGAGTGATTAGTCTGCCAACCCCCTGGCTTCCCCCTCAATCCCTGAGCGTCTGGAAGCTGGTCCTCACGGCAGAGATACTTCAGAGATTCCAGTCCACAGCCATTTGGCTCTCACTTCTGGGCCTTTGGGCAGTAAAGCAGAACATGACATGAACATGTGATAGAGCAGTGGCTCACCTCATCCAGACCACAAGTACACAGAGAGAAACAATCTGGGACACGTTGTATGCCGTTAACCCACTTCTTCCAATCAGGCCCTACTTCCATTCATCTATCTATGAATTCATCAGTAGATTAATCCATTCATAAAGTTAGTGCCTTCATGATACAATAACCTACCTCCAAAGTCCACAAGCTAGCAGTCAAGTCCTCTGAGATTTTCGAGGACATTTAATACTTAAATTGTAATATTTTGTGAGGCTACCAGTATGCTACCTACAGTGTTAATGCCATTCTACATTATAAAATAATATTGTATTTGTGCAGTTGTGCAGTTTATGTGTAAGCATTCCTGTATAATTTGAGGGGTTTGGTCCTCTCTGCATTTACCCCACACCATCTCTCCTTTAGGACTCTCCTATTATTGAAATATATTATTTGAATATATCTCTTCAGTTTAAGTCTTCAACTTTTTTTTCTCTTTTTTATTTATTTTTTTTTTTATTTATTTATTTTGTTTTTTTGAGACAGTCTTTCTGTGTAGCTTTGCGCCTTTCCTGGGACTCACTTGTTAGCCCAGGCTGGCCTCGAACTCACAGAGATCCGCCTGGCTCTGCCTCCCGAGTGCTGGGATTAAAGGCGTGCGCTGCTGCCGCCGCCGCCGCCGCCGCCGCCGCCGCCGCCACAACCACCCGAAGTCTTCAACTTTTAGGCATTCCACTTAGCTAATGAATGACAGCCATCAGTGGCATTTCCACATTAACATTCATCTGACCTGGGATGAGAAGGCTCTGAGTGTACAAGAACAAGAAGACTTTGATACGGAACAGGAAATGTGCTTCGAGGGAAGCAGGAAACAGGGATGTTGTCCAGAGGTGGCTCCCAGTCAATTCACATAGAGGTTGCAAGTGCCTGAGAAGAGGGTCCTTCAGATGCCCAACAAAGATACATTCCATTCTCTTCATTTCACTTTAAGCAACTCTAGGTTCTTAGCTTGCTAGTACTGTCCCTGACTCAGTAAGACATGATGCATACAACAAATCTCATAAAAATGCTGAGTTTGAAACAATGGCCTCAAGTCTATCATGGTAATAGATTAGTTTTCCTTTTTAGTAATTATCATTGAGTGCTTAAAATCTTAAGATGTTTTATAATGGTCTGAATTTATAATAATCAGATGCATAGTGTACAGCTATAAGATCATCAAAGATAGCAAATTTAACTAATATATCATGTGAAATAAATAAGCAAACAGTATTTCTGTCATTAAAATTTTAGCTGGTATTGTATTATAAGGACACTGAAGACAGAGAACCTGTACTGTTAAGCATGACTCCATTTTACTGCACTATGATTATTATCACATTTTTACAGGTGTGGTCTGGTTGGTGGCCATCATCGTGGGATCACCTATGTGGCACGTTCAACAACTTGAGGTAGATTTGGGGCTGAATTGACATTTATACTACTGAAATACTTCTCCGCATCTCTCATCTATAACTATTACCCATCTCAAAAGCATTTCAGCAAGTCTGTACTACTGTAGTTCCTTCACTGGAAATCTTTCAAATGAAATCAAGTAGGTTTTTTTTCTGTTTTATTTAATTCTTCTAGGTATTGTATTGCTAATATCTAGATGCCTAACATTTTTTTAAATATTCCAAAATCACTTTCTCCATTTTTCTACAAATTGAAAATGTTTTATCTAGAATGTTTCTATGTCTTAATATAATTGAGAATTCAATGAGTGGTCTATATTTTCTTTTATTGAAAATAGATTTTCCTTTACATACAGTATATTCTGATTACAGTTTCCCTCCCTCTACTCCTCCCAGTTCATCCCCTACCATCTGGATCCCCCTCCTTTCTGCCTCTCATTAGAAAAACAAATAGGTATCTAAGGAATAATAATAAAATATAATGAGATAGAACAAAAGCAAATTGAAATAGGACAAAACAAACAAATAAAAAAGAGCCTAAGACAAGCCTGGAGAAACAGAAACATAGAGCTCCACTTGTTCCAACACTCAGGAATCCCATAAAAACACAAAACCAGGAGCCATAATATATACACAAAACTTGTAGTGTAAAAATAGATAGATAGATAGATAGACAGACAGACAGACAGACAGACAGACAGACAGACAGATAGATAGATAGATAGATAGATAGATAGATAGATAGATAGATAGATAACTCTGACAGGACATTATGAGACAAGGAACCTCCAAATATGCTGCTTTTGATTTATCCTTAAGAGTAGTTTGTCTCCTCAGGGAGACTCCCTTGGAGAAAACTATTTTTTCTTTTACAAGTAGTTTATTAATTTGAGATTTCTCCTGGGTTAGGGATGAGGCATGTGTCCACTTCTCCTTTCAACCCTCGGACACCAACTGGTGCAGACCCATGCAAGCCCTGTGCATGCTGCCACAGTCTCTGTGAGTTCAAATGTGTGTTGGTCATTCTGTGCCTAAAAAGCCTTGTTTCCTTGGTGTCCCCCATCCCCTCTGGCTCTTACACTTTCTCTTCCACAGGGTTCCCTGAGCCCTGAGTGGAGGGATTTGATGGAGTCATTCTATTTGGGGCTAAGTTTTCCTAGGCCTCCTCCTCTCTGTGTAATGTCTGGCTGGGATTTCTGCATTTGTTCCCACCTGTTGCAGAAGGAAACTTCTCTGATAGTGGCTGAGCAAGGCACTTATCTATGAGAATAAAAGGATATCATTAAGAATCATTTTATTGCTGTGTTCTTTTGTAGAACAGTAGCATTTGACTTTCCCTTAGGTCCCTGGGCTATCTGGTCTCAGGTTCTTGGTCACTCAAGTGGCATCATTTTGGATTCCACCTCGTGGAGTGGACCTTAAGTCAAAGCAGACGTTGGTTGGTGACTCCCACAGCTTTGTGCCAACATTGCTCTAGTTTACCCTGCAGGCAGGACACCATTGTAGATCAAAGAGTTTGTGGATGGGTTGGAGTTTCTGTTTCTCCTCTGGCAGTGTGAAGAGTATCTTCTGGTACCAAGAGCTAGTGCCAGTAGGGCTGAAGAAGGCTCCAGGCAGGCACCAGCTCAACTTCTCCATGTTCAATGAATTGTGTGTGTTGTTTGCAGCAATACAGCCTTGCTGTCAATTTGTGGAGAGAATCCCACAGCCTTTGCAACAGCCCGAGTTATTTGAGAGGTCCCCTGGCTCTCCTTTGGCCAGCAGCTCAATTAGATGCAACCCCTTTCCTGGTACTGGAGGGTTCATTTAGTGATGAGAGGTGTCCAGGTGGGGCTTTCTCCCCTGTTATCTGGTGATTTCGTTTAGATCACCTTCATATACATACATAATTTAAGAAGCTTCTACTATGTTGTTTCCATACAATTCCTTAAGTAGCCTTTAATTTTCCCATCCCTCCCATATTCCTTCCCTCATCCCCCTCTCCCCTCCCACTACCCATCTGATCCTCCTGTCCATCCATAACTATCTATTCCAGAGGTTCTCAATCTTCCTAATGCTACAACCCTTTAATATAGTTCCTCATGCTGTGGTGACTCTATCCATAAAATTATTTACATTGCTATTTCATAACTGTAATTTTGCTACTGTTATGAATCATAATTTAAATATCTGATATGTGGCCCTATTGGAGTTGCAACCCACAAATTGAGAAGTGCTGATCTATTATTTCCCCTCCCTTCTCCATGTTTTCTTTTATTGTTAACTCATGCAAAAAAAATGTAATAGATTAGTTGATTCTCCTTCATAAGGCCTTTATTGCCTGCCTCATCTTCATTGGAATTTGAAGTAGGAAATTGAAATTTGAGTAGGAAACACTCTCAGAGAGCATCTTATCCGAGCTCTCTCCTCCTGCCTTCTTTTGGTGGGTTCAGCCATGTGTGAGGATTCACAGTAAGGAAGCAGAGTGTTCGTTTGGCCCAGCCAGTCTGTTGGTGTCAACTTGAACATCTTTTGTAGTCTAACACAGACACCAATCCTCAAAGACAACAGGGCATTGCTCACAAAGCCCCTAACAAAGCATATAGAATGATATATTCTAGTCTACTTTTTAAAACAGAAAGGCAAATAAGGAATTTTACTAAGCACGCCACATCCCTCAGCAAGGATATCAAGTGAGACACACAGTAAAAGTAGATTTTAAAAATAGTCTGGTATTTGTTCTATGACTTGAGTATTGAGTAAACTGAACTGTGTGAGAGCAGGGAGCAACTTTATTTTATGTTACCACATATGAAATGATAACCAAGGATGTCCCCTCCCAGTATTTGTCAAAATACAATTTTCCCCTACTGTTAGGCCTTACACTAGATATAAATATACTTAACACTGGGAAAAGCAGAAGAGCTCTCCACGGTGACACCTAAATCAGGGGTGGGGGAGGGGGAGAGAGGCGCTTCACTAGTGTCAGTAATAAATTGTCTCTTTCCTTGGTGCTCATGGTAAGACTTGTGTTGGACATAGATGTGATTCGTAAATTAGGATGGGGGTGATGGTGAAAACAGACCCAAAATCTCTTCTCAACCCCAGGTGCTATCTTAAACAGTAAAATTTTAGAGAAACGTATATTTAGAAATGGAGACTACGAGACTGGGAAAGGAGCACACACAGAGGTAGAAGACAGAATATCTGAATTAGAGTACACCTAGAGACCTGCTTGTCCCTAGAGCTGTGTGAACCCATCAGCGATGAGCGGGGAGATTTAGGCTTTGCTGCTCCATGACTATGGTCATTGTAGGGGCTGCTTCTATTGTGCCAGAGTAGGGTGTGTTTTTACCTCTACTCCTGGGAAGTTCAGATCTTGAAATCGTTTTCCAATGGTTTATATCATTCCTAGTTATGTTTGTCAATAGTAGACCAGACCAGAACTTGACTTTTCTTGCTTTTTCAATTGCTCCTGCAGATTGTGATGAAAATCGCACACAAGCAAATAAACATAAGCAAAACTATGCCAAAACCTAAGCATTGAGCTGAAAAGATCCAGCAGGCATAGAGGACAGCATTCCTGATAAATTCTCACATTTCCATTTTTGCTACCCAGAGATGTGGCTTCTGAATATACTTGAAGGGTTCAGTTCAGTCTGGAAATGAGCCACACCACTTCCTGTTGTTAATAGTGTTTGAACTTAAAGATGAGTCAGCAGGAAATAGTTTGAGTAAATCAGTTCAATTATTTTAGGTTGGTAGTAGTTTGAGTTCCATTTTCTATTTGCCTTAATTTAAAAGCTACCATTTGCCTCCTTAATGCCTATTTTAGCATCTCTTACTTTAAGGAAATCTGGTGACTCTCCAAGTCTGTTTCTTCAACAAGTGAGAAAGCAAAAATGTATTAGTTTAATTAATATCAAAGCAGGCAACAGACAGCATATGGTATTCTCCATAGACAGCGTGGTAAGTGTGTTCTTTTAGCTCACTGAAAAGCATGAGAAGCTGAGATAAAAGTTGAGAAAGGCAAGAAATGAAAGAAACATGCACAGACCTCAATTCCATTTCAAATCTAAAAGCACGAAATTCTCTAAAACCTAAGCAGGTTAGTGGGAAAACTATATTTTACTACAAAATAGCAATGAAACAGTAATTCACAGTTACAATAATATCAGTGCATAATAAATAATAAATAAATAAAAGTCTTTACAATGATGTTCTGCGATAATACTTGACTGCTTCTAATGCTGGCTGTTGGTTCTTTCAACCGAATTGTTCTCACTGTAAAGATCAAGTACGACTTCCTATATGAGAAAGAACACGTCTGCTGCTTGGAAGAATGGGCCAGCCCCGCGCACCAGAAAATCTACACCACCTTCATTCTGGTCATCCTCTTCCTCCTGCCCCTGGTGCTGATGCTGGTCCTCTACGGTAAGATCGGCTATGAACTCTGGATCAAGAAGAGAGTTGGAGACAGCTCAGTGCTGCAAGCTATTCATGGGAAAGAAATGTCCAAAATAGCCAGGTCTGTCTGATTAAATGCTCATCTCTGTTTAAAAGTTTTCATTAGTTGTTCTAGAAAGGACAGTTGCCAAGGATGCCAGAACTCCTGGGTAATCTAAATTGAGTGTATTTAAACCCTTGAAACTTTGTGCAATTTAATGTGTGGCAGAAAGATCAAAATCATTAGTTCTTAAATCAAAAGCAAAGTTGGGAGTAAGAATAGAATTTGGAGCATGGTTACATTTTCATCTGTATATAAATATGAATTGCAGAAAGAGTTCTGAACCGGTGTCAGGGATCTCTGGGGGGGCGGGGAGCAGCTCTCTGTCACCTTGCTGGCCATGTGACATAATCTGCATTTTTGCCCTCCTCCTCCGTTTCCTCATATGTACAAGGTTGTATAATGACCTCTGTCATTACTTCCTCAAAGATGGTGCTAACATACATGAGATGGCATGTATAAAAATGTTTTAAACTACAGCATAATACTTACGTTAAATGGTTATTGCTGAAATTTGATTTCAACATAAAAGCTATTTTCTTACCTTATTCATTAATATCCATTTTAAAACACTATGATGCTTCCTACATAACACATAAGACTGACATTATATCTGTACTGAATGACCACTCAAATGAAAATGAGTGATGTCTCCTGGACAGACTTCGGGGATTTGAGGGATGTAGTTAAATCACGGTGTGCAGCGCCCTCTAGTGCCAGTTGTATAAAGACAGGCCTCTCCTAATATAGGAAGGTCCCAAGACTTCATCACCTAGGGAATTTTTTTATTATACCCTTTCCTCAGAAGAAAGGGATTCTGGAGTTGAAAGGAGAGGTGCCAAGCATGAACTTTTAAAATATAAAGCAAATGCATAGTTCTAGTGCAGATATAAATCTACTTATAAGAAATGAGTTTTGCCGGGCAGTGGTGGCGCACGCCTTTAATCCCAGCACTTGGGAGGCAGAGGCAGGCGGATCTCTGTGAGTTCGAGGCCAGCCTGGGCTACCAAGTGAGTTCCAGGAAAGACGCAAAGCTACACAGAGAAACCCTGTCTCGAAAAACCAAAAAAAAAAAAAAAAGAAAGAAAGAAAAGAAAAGAAAGAAATGAGTTTGAATGCCAGGTAAACCAGAATTTTAATTTGATCCTTAATGTATTTTGTAAATATTGATGTTTTACTATCAAAGATGAGAATGATTTTCAATACACGATGAATTAAAGTTCACTCGCTGACTTAGATTGCTAAATCCAAACCCAAAGTACATCAGTTACCAGCCATCTGACTACAAATCAGGAACTTTCGGTGGGCCTCAGCTTCTGCATTGGCCCATCGACTTCTTTGAATGTTAATGGTATAATCCATGTCAGTAACCTAGTAGAATGCCAGACCCACAATGAGCACACATCATAAGCATGTCTATTACATAAAGACCGTGAAGACAAGGGTGAAGCGAACAGGAAAAGGCGATAATCTACCTGCAGTTGTGTGTGAGTGGCCTAAACTCAACTTCTATTTCAGTCTTGCTGTTTGAACACATTTTCCACAGCAAAGTGAACCAAAACAATCCTTTCTCACGAGTCTAGGAAGAAGAAGCGGGCTGTGATTATGATGGTGACAGTGGTGGCTCTCTTTGCTGCGTGCTGGGCTCCTTTCCATGTTGTTCACATGATGGTTGAATACAGTGAGTACTTGGCATCCTCACCTGATGACTCTCTGGTCCCTTTCCTGCTAGAATGCACAGGAATGAGTGTAAAACTGGTGCTTTTCACTGGCTTCATTAAATGCCAAGCCTGGTGAAAGAGCACTAGCTCCCTGTGTGGCAGGTGATTGTGTGACAAGGACACTTCAGGAAGTGCCCTTCAGTAGTTGTACAGAGTAAAGTTTCCAGATTCTTATGATACTCCTAAAGGGAGCGACGTTGCATCTTATGAATCATCTCTTTTAACAGCCTCAACTCACAAGTGAATATCTGAAGGGTAACTCCAGCTTCTAGTTTGTATGACACTTGAATTCTTTAGTGAAAGTACTGTGAGCCCAGTCACATATGCTGGACGCCAGCCTGTGTATGTAAGAATGTTCATCACAAAAGCCATTTGTTCCCACATAATCAGATTCCTCTCCCACAGTGGGCTTCAGAAATTTGCATGCCTTTTGTCTCTGACAAGGTCAGATGATAGCTGTTAATTTTCTTAATAAAGTCAATCCATGTTCTAAAGTATTATTCTATTTCAGGTAATTTTGAAAAAGAATATGATGATGTCACAATCAAGATGGTTTTTGCTGTAGTACAAACAATTGGGTTTTTCAACTCCATCTGTAATCCCATTGTGTATGCATTTATGAATGAAAACTTCAAAAAGAATTTTTTGTCTGCAGTTTGTTATTGTCTAATAAAGGAAACCTTTTCTCCAGCTCAGAAGCACAGAAATTCAGGAATTTCAATGACGCAGAAGAGAGCCAAGTTATCGCGACAACAGCGTCCAGTAGAGGAAACTAAGGGAGATACATTCAGCGATGCCAACATTGAAGTCAAAGTGTGTGAGCAGCCAGAAGAGAAGAGGCATCTCAAGCGACAGCTTGCTTTCTTTAGTTCTGAACTTTCTGAAAATTCAACTTTAGGCAGTGGACATGAGTTGTAATGATATCTTCATAATTAATATCATTTGTATGGAAAGTTATTTTGAGCAAAAGTCAAAGACTATTTTTAAATGATGACAAGAAGGGAAATAAGGCATGTTTTCCACTTAAACTGACATAATACATGAAACTATAACTTTGAAAAATTATTAAAACAGCTTTGTACATTATTAAAGTAGATTTATTCAAGACATCATACATAAAGCAATGGTTTCGGCAGCAGTTTTTATCCATGTAGTCAATGCAATGTGACTTTCTGTGTATTGCTAAACTGGATGGAAATTATTAAATTGTATCATCATCTTTGCATATTAAAGAGCTGAACACCGTAATGTAATTTATAGCATACTGTTGAAATTAGGGTAACAACCTTTGCAATTGACATTTGTGCCATAATAATAAGGGCAGAGACAACGAAGAATCAGGCAAATGACAACTAATAAAACTTAAAATACAAATGCCACATCCTTTAAGCTTCTGTCTCTGTGATGACAAGTCACCTCATCTTCTGAAGTCTCTATTTGTTGCTGCATGAATGGAGGATCACCCCTCGCTCACTCATGGAACAGTCGTGAGGCAAACTGACCAGAAAGGAAGGCACTTGGCATCCTAAGGTGACGACCTCCTAGTCCTGGCCCCACCCCTCCTGTTTCTAGCTCCATTTTGCTTCTCTGCTTTCTTTTCTGAGACTTATTACAGCTCTGCCTCAGTCTCCTCTCGTGATTGTTTTGTAACTGTTTTTTCTCATCAAAAGAAAGACTGGGTAGTCTCACTACTTGATTGGATAGACAGACAGACAGCTCAGATCAGATGTTTCTTTCTTTTGGGTACTTCATTCTCTCTCACTAGTGAGATGAAGGACCTTTTGTTATGTATTAAGAGGGACTTTCTCATCAGTACACTAATGAAGAAGGACTGAGGCAACTCCAAGCCTGTGAAATATTGCTACGTCCAAGGCTGACCTCCAAGTGGTTAGTCAGGAAGAACAGAGCTCCCCACTAGCTCAGCCCCTCACTCCTGTGTCCCGTGTGTCAAGGGTCCGGCTGCCACTGTAAACACTGTTGCCTTCCCAAGAGGGAAGATACTCAAAGGCCCTCCACAGCCTCGCTGTCTAGATGTTTCCTCTGCCTCCGGTTTTCAAGTGCTCATTTTCCGTCTGAAGAACTCGGGATATTTTATGATCTACGCTTTAAGATTTGGAAGCCGAAGAGCACAAACATCTTGGGTTCTCTTAGCTACAGGCATTTTATTTCACGTGTGTCAATGAGACACTATTGAAAAGGAGAGAGGGTGTAGAATAATAAAGACAAACCGCATGACATGGGAAAATCAGCCAAGTGAAGAAAGGGTCACTTTGCAAACTGTCACCCCTTTTGTCTAGTTATACTGTAGTAAGACAGTGATCACTACCTGACAGATCCTTAAAAACGGACCTATGTGCTGATTTTCGTTAGCTTCACCTAACAGCTCAATATTCATGTGACTTCAGATATGACAGTGAAAAGTTGCATCATTGTGTACTTATCCATAAATAAATGAAAAAGTCAAAGTAGAAAGCCAGCCCTCATGGCTCCCAACAGAAGAGTGACCAAAGGGACAATGCTACATCAACGTGGTCTATGTTTTCAAGGAGCATTGATGGTTATGTGTGGTGTGTGTGTGTGTGTGTGTGTGTGTGTGTGTGTGTGTGTGTGGTGTGTGTGTGTGTGTGTGTGTGTGTGTGTGTGTGTGTGTGTGGCAGGGGAGTTGTTGCCCGCATGTCTGTGTACCATGTGCATGTCTGGTGTCCATGGAAGCCAGAAGAAGACATCAGATCCCCTGAAACTGGAGTACTGAGCTGCCATGTGGCTGCTGGAGAAAGAACTGTCGCATGGGTGCTGGGAATAGTACCTGGGTCCTCTGGAAGAGCAGCCAGTACTCTTGACCACTCAGTCATTCTTTCTAACATTTAACTTGATTGTTACTACTGCCAAGCCTATAAAATTCCTTTATTTAACATTCCATTAGGAGCTATTTTTGCGTTCTAAATTCACAAAACTGATCTTCCAACAATTTTGTTTTATTGCCCAAAGTTTAGCATGTAGCCACTTAACTTCATTGCCTGTAAGAAAGGCAGACTCTAAATAAAATGGTGAGAAGTTACTGCTGGGAGTGAAAACAGAAGGAAAGGGCTACTGCTTTTCAGGTGTAGCATTTGGGGGTTTTACAAAGTATGCTTAAAGAGGACGACGGGATACTATCGTTTGTTCAACTTATTATTTTTAATTTTATCTTTTAGATTATAATATAGTTACAACATTTCTCCCTTCCCTTCCCTCCCTCCAAGACCTCCCATATACCCCTTCCCACTCTCCATCAAATCCATGGCCTCTTTTGTCACTAGTTGTCACTGTATGTTTATGTACATACATATATATTGCTAAGTAGAACCTGCTCAGTCTGCATGATGCTACTTGTATGCATGTTTTCGGGGCTGAATATTTGGCACTAGGCAACCAGTTTGTGTTCTCTTCCTTGGGGAGGACCACCGCTCCCACTTCCATCTTTCTTCAGTTACCCGTAGTTCTTTGTGTAGGGTTGAGACTCCATGGGCTCTCCCCACCCACTCTGCCATGTCCATTGGTGCCGTCCTTGTCCAGCTCATGATTGGGAACCATGATTGGGAAACCATGCTGGTGAGACTTCTCAGGAAAGCTCCTTAAATTACTAGGAGGCACAATTTCACAGCAAACTCCCTGGTCCCCTGACTCTCACTCTCGTTCTGCTCTCTTCCACAATGTTCCCTGAGTCTAAGGTGTAAGCATCCACTATTTTTGAAGCTCCTGCAGTGTGTCAGACAGACAGCTTCTCTCCCTTCCCAAACGGAGGACACTTTCCTCTCTAAACCAGATAATACTGACTGACTGCCTTTAGGCCGACTGGCCAGTGAAATAACATAGAAAACTCAGTTATAAAAATAATCAGGAGCCGGGAGGCGGTGGCACATGCCTTTAATCCCAGCGCTCGGGAGACAGAGCCAGGCGGATCTTTGTGAGTTCAAGGCCAGCCTGGGCTACAGAGCAAGATCCAGGAAAGGCACCAAAACAACAGAGAGAAACCCTGTCTCAAAAAACCAAAAAAATAATAGTAATAACAATCAGGTGAATCCATAAGTTTTATACTTCAACATATCTCTATCAACTCAGATATCAGGCATGAGGCATGTTTTCCTCTTACTTGGCATAATTCTTATATTCCAAACACGGGCTATGATGACTTTATAGAAGAAAAGGTTAGAAATAATGATGTAAGGAAGAGTTTTTTAAAATAAACGAGTCATTGCTCTGACTCCAGCAGTTTCTGGTCACTGTGCCACAATCCTTGTTTGCAAAGTGATGTTAAAGTGGGAAATTTTACACAAAATGGGACTTTAAAAATTGAAACTTTAATTACTTAATACAAGCAATTGTTTAAAAAAGACTCCAAGGCAAAGGGCCATCCATCTGAAAAGGCAGCGCATTTCTTCTCGGCAGGAAGCAAGCAGAGCGAGCGCACGGTTGATCTTGAAACTCCAGCAAAAGGGATTGGCTCAGGAGAAAATCATCAAAATGGCTGGAGGGGTGTGTGTGTGTGTGTGTGTGTGTGTGTGTGTGTGTGTGTATTGCTCCCACTAGATCGGTAATCAAACAATGACAAACGTACAAAGCCACAGCAATAATGAAGAAGTGAGGGCATCCAGAGTAAATGAGGAATCACAATTTCTTGATACCAAAACTGAATTTTAATGGTGAATGTGTAATCATAAAGACAACACAGGAAGCCATGGGGTATGCATAGAGAAAACCATAGCAGTAAAGAACAGTTTCCTTCAGCAACATCTGGGAGAAACTGGAGGACCTCATAGGTGGTACCTACTGGAAATATGGATACAGTCACTATCTATAGAACAACTAGCCATTCTGGTGTAATCGATTAGATACAATGAAAGTGTTAATGCTCACTGTTTACCATCCCACCTGGTGCATATGAACACTTTCCTCTCTGAAGAAATTGGAAGAGGTGGGGTAGAGAGATGGCTCAGCAGTTAAGAACACTTACTGCTCTTGAAGGAGACCAGAGTTCCGTTTACAGCACCCACATCAGGCAGCTTGCAACCATGTATAAACCAGCTCTAGGATATCTGACATCCTCTTCTGATCTTTACAGGCACATGACCTCGTGTGTGTGTGTGTGTGTGTGTGTGTGTGTGTGTGTGTGTGTGTGTGTGTTACAGGCAGTTTCGAAATGCTTGATGTGGTTACTGGAAACTGAACATGGATTCTCTGGAAGAGCAGCATGTACTCTAGGTGCAGAGCTATCTTTCCAGCACTCCTCCTATGAAAACAGAAAGGGGGAAAAAGAAGGAAGGGAGGGAGGGGAAGAGGAAGGGAAGGATGAAGGGGGAAGGAAGGAAGGAAGGAAGGAAGGAAGGAAGGAAGGAAGGAAGGAAGGAAGGAAGGAAGGAAGGAAGGCAACCAAAAATCTTTAAACAAAACTGGCAAAGACAAAGGTCCAGTTAAGTGTGAGGCAAAACTTGGGAATCTATCTATCGACATGCTTGATACACCATTTCAAGAATTTGGTACACTTTAAGAAGTCAGTTTGTAGAGAAGGAAGAAGAAAATTGATGCTAGTGAGCAAAAAGAACCTGGGAGATAACACATTTCCAGGACTTAGAATTGAATTTTAAAAGCACTATCTTAACAAAATTGGAAGCAGGTAAAAGCATGGACACAGATAGAAGTGGAGATCTGCATTTCAAAACTATCTGGGGCTGGAGAGATGGCTCAGCAGTTGAGAGCACTTTACCACTCTAGCAGATGACCCAGGTTTAGCTCCCAGCACCCACACTGGTCAGCTGATGAGTGCCTATAACTCCAGTGAGGGGGTGGGGGGGACAAACAAACTCACACAGGTGCTTACACACACACACACACACACACACACACACACACACACACACATTAATAATAAATAAATACTAGAGAACTTAATAAATACTAGAGAACAAATCCTTTTGTTGACTTCTGGTGGAAATATAAGTAATTTTGCTGTCTCTATCCTTAAGTTCTTGTCATCAGATCATGAGAGCAGTGTCATGCTTACACACTGATGACGTCTGGTAGCGGGGCCAGATATGCTTTCATTGGAATGTAATGATTTTTGTGCTAGCTTGATTCCTTATGAACTTTATGGAATAAATAGACCTCACTGAAGTGAATGAGCTGAGATGACTCATGTTTGGATATCAGTGGAGTGGGTGCTGGGGTGAGGGTTGCCTAGTCCACAGAGTGTGTCTGATAAAGTCAACCAGTTCCCAGGCAAGAAAGTGAGACAGATTGGCAAATGGCGCCTCAGTGTGTCATACTTTACCTGTTTTCAGATACACTGGCATGGTGGCCAGACCTGAGAAGCAGGATGCTCCTGAGCTGTCAGCAGCATTTAGTCCAGCCATGCCTGAGGAACCAGGTAAAGAGGACAGATGTGGACTACACTGTTGCTCAACACTCCATACCAAACTTCATCTTCAACTCAACAGAAGTCCCCAGTGTTCCCTGGAGAACTCTGCAGAGAAGGCTCAGTGGCTTCTTAGCCCTGTCCGAATACTTTGGGTGACAACCACTTGTATTCTAGGAAGCACAAAGTGGGTTTGCTCTACTTGGATGTGAGGTAAGCACCTGGAGAATTCTGCACAGTAGGTCTCTTTAGAGAGGAGAATGCTCCACAGCTGACCCCACCCATCCTTATACAAGGCCACCCTCCTCTACCAGTAAAGTTTGTTACTCAAGTATGGGGAGTTCTCTGACATTTTTGTGATTATCGGCCATCTTCCCTGGTTGGCAAGCAGCAAGCCTGGCTAGGAATGGCCTACACACGACACACTGGAGAATTAGCCTGTCTGATGGCAGTTCACTGTGTCTAGGAAACAAATATTTTATTGAGCTGACATGTTTGTTTTGTTTTTCTTATTCACTTCACTGAATATCCTGACATCTGTCCATGTCACCGAACAGACATTTATACCAGCTTTTTATTCCCAGACCAATAATTTATTATGAGATTGTATAATCAACAGCTTGGTTCCTAACTGTCTTCATTGTGTGTTGGACATTCCTGACCTCTGCCCTTTTCTCTTGACCTATTTCTTTACAAAATTCCTTGAAGCTGAATTTTTGGTCAGTCTGGGTACCCTAAGGGAATTCTGAGAACCTGTGACAGACCTCTGCTCACCTGTTTGGGGTCCGTTGCAGAAAGGAACTGTGTATGGCCTAAGCAGACTCAGACATCAAGCCCTGGCCCTGCTTTTGGCAACTCCCACCTTTGTCTGTGATGATTTTCTTACCAAAAGACTTTCCATCTTGTAGGCCATATGAGTCACACTTGGGAAATGTAAGTAGAGGGATTAAGGGCGAAGTCTTTATGGAGATAGGAAACAAACATTTGGGGGAGCAGCAAAGGGAGCCGATACCTTGTAATCTAGTAACTGAAAGCCTTTGTACCAAATCCTGGGCTCATTAGAGCCCTGGAAATCCTCCAACCGAGAAGAGGAAGAGGAGGAGGCCCTGGCCTCCTAGGAGCCTCAAGTCAGAGAATGTGCTGTCAACAGCATGAGTGTGTGTGTGGGGGGGGGGAGACGGGACAAGTTCCTCCCACAGGGACCACCAACCCAACACTTCCAAGTACAGAGAGTAGCAATAGAGACAATATACTTTATGCCAGTGGTTCTCAACCTGTGGGTCATGACCCCTTTGCCAATCCTCCATCTCCAAAAATATCTACATTACAATTCATAACAGTGACAAAATTACAGTTATAAAGTAGCAATGAAGATAATTTTATGGTTGGGGGTCACCACAACATGAGGAACTGTGTTAAAGGGTCACAGCATTAGGAAGGTTGAGAACCACTGCTTTATGCCGTTACAGAGGAAACTGCTCTGTAATTTCCTTCCCAGGGAACAGCCCAGCCTTGGCTTAGAGCCTTCCAAGTGTCCAGCAAGGATTTGATAGCCAGAGGCAGGGGCTGAGTGAGGAATTCCAAAACATTTTGTTCCTTATCTTAGTCGGCTATCAGCTCAGTCCTGAAACAGTGTCTTAGACGGCGCATCATGTCCCCTTAATGGAATCTGGAATACTGGGCTGACCATTGGCTGGGAGGGCAGCTCTGCAGTGATCAGGGACTCTGTCTGGACTGAACAGGAGACTCCTCCTTGGCCCTTGTCATGTCCCTTTCTGGGGAGAAGAGTGTGCCCGTTTGACCCTGCAGGTCTTAAAGAGCTATGTTGGACTCTGTGAACAGAGACGAATCACCATGTATTATTAATCACCTTTCCCATCGCAGTGACTGAACACCTAAGAGGGGTCTATTTTAGCTCACACTTCCGAAGAACTCAGTGTACCACAGTCGGGGTTGGCGTAATGATGGGAGCAGCGTGGCCCACGGTTCTGCGCAGGAAGCAGGGAAGGGGACCAGCAGCACTTCAGCCGATTTCCTCTTTTTAGTCTAGGACTGCAAACGTTCAACTTGTGCTGACGACACTGAGGGTGGATCTCATCCCATTATATCTCTCTGGAAACACTCTCAGACACACTCAAAGGTGAGCTTCAGCCGGCGGGCGGTGGTGGCGCACACCTTTAATCCCGGCACTCAGCAGGCAGAGGCAGGCAGAACTCTGTGAGTTCGAGGCCACTGTGGCTACAGAGCGAGTTCCAGCCCAGCCAGGGCTACACAGGGAAACCCTGTCTTGGAAGACAAAAAACAAAAATAAAATAAAATAAAATAAAGTGTGCTTCACTAATGCCTACACATTTCATCATCCAATCAAGTTAGAAATTAACCATCACACACTATGACCAGACGGCAACCTGCCCCCACCTCCACCCCATACCTGTGCTTCCTCAAGCATTTTCTCCTCTGCCCTTAAAAGAGACATCATCTTGGCTGTTCTAAATTGGGCATAGCTCAGAGTGGGGACTAGAAACGATGAGAAGGAAGGAATGCGTAGCTTTGGGCTTTCTGGGTTCCAGGAAGGAAAGGGTCAGGGACTACCTACGCAAGAGCTGCTTCTTGCTCTTCCTTCTCCTCATTATCCCACTGGTCCCAGGAGACTGGCAGCTGAAGCTAGATCTGCCAGTCCAAGTCATGAGTAACCACCTTGCAGTGGCTTCGACCTATGACGGTCTTGTGTCCACTCCTGCCTCTTTAGATGACCTTGAGGAGTCAGCTGTGGTGTGTTATTTCCTTAGAAGTACCCCACCAAAGTACTGCGAACTGAGTGGCTTAGTACCCCAGGAGTTGTTGGCTCACTGCTCTGAAGTCCAGCTTTCTGGAACTGGGGAGTCCCTGGGGCTTTGCTTCCTGTGGAGATACCAGGGAAGAAATCTGCTCCAGGCCTTGCTTCAGCATCCACAACTTAGTGGCTTATAGCAACAGATCTCTCATCTCCACACAGAAGGTTTCCTGTGTGTTTCGGTATCTGAAGCCTCCTTTCAAAAGTGACATATTTGGGGCTAGAGAGATGGCTCAGTGGTTAAGAGCACTGGATGCTCTTCCAGAGGACCAAGGTTCAATTCCCAGCAATCACATGAGACCTCACAACCATCCATAACTCCAGTTCCAGAGGATCTGACCCCTTTTTCTGGCCTCTGTGGCATGCACATGGTACACATACATACATGCAGGCAAAGCACTCACACATAAAATAAAAATAATACATCTTTTTTAAATTACATATTTATTTAGTTTTGTAAGTCAGAATACAACTTGTGAGAGTTCAGGTCTTACCTTTCACTCCTTAGGTCTCGGGAATCGAACTCAAATTGTTAGGTTTGGCAGCAGGGACATTTTTACTCACTGGGCCATCTAGTCAGCACCCTTTTTGAGGACACAGACTATGTAGATCTTCCTCTATAACCTTTACAAATTTTCCATTCATATAATGAAAAATATGTTCATAAATTTTTGTGTAATTCATAAAGTTTATGTCTATGTTCATTTTTCCATTTGGACTCTACATGGTTCACTTTTTCTATACTTATTCTGTAGTCATTTGAAGGACAAACTTTTCCCTCCATGAAACTGAATTTGTCCCTTTTACAAATTCTCTGGGTATGTGGATTGGTGCCTTCCAATGAAAGGAGAACTGGTGGTATTTCACTTACTGTGATGATCTCTGTGATGCTAGCCCTTCAGCCAGAGGGAGTTAGTGAGCCAGCTGAGGTGGTTCCTTCCCTTGGTCCAGCTCCTTCTGTCCCTAAGTACTCGGTCCAGCTGTCAGCAAGCTTCCCACTGGTGCTTCTTACACACGGACCCCTTTAAACACCTTACACCGTTCATCCTCCTCCCAAGCAACTCAAGTCTTGTTCCAGCCTGTGGCTCAGACTTGATTTCCACATCACAGGATACTGCATTTCTGACTTTATTTATTTAATAAACTCTTTAATTAAATAAATTATTTATTAACTTTAAGTTATTTAAAACATTTCTATTTCTTAATGTAGGTATTTATTGTTATATATAAATATACAGCTTTTGCTGTATACCACAGATTAGGGTATGTTGTATATTGAGTTTTTCGTTTAAAGAAAATTTTCAACACATTTTTAATTCCTGAATAACCCAGTTTGTTTAAAAAAAAATAAGTTACCTAATCTCAATATATTTGCACAATCTCTAAAGTTTCTGCCTTAGTTAAAGTTTCTATTTCTGTGAGAGAATACCACAACCAAAAGCAACTTGGGGAGAAATGGTTTTATTTCATCTTACAACTCTCAGGTCACACTCCATCACTGAAGGAAGTCAGGGCAGCAACTCAAGGCAGGGGTTTGACTGGTTTGACCCCTGTGGCTTGCTCAGGCTGCTTCCTTATATCACCCAGGACCACATGCCCAGGGGTGGCACCACCCACAATGAGCTGAGCCCTCCAATATTAATTATTAATCAAGAAAATGCCCTACAGGCTTGCCCATGGGCCAATTTTGGGGCCATTTTCTCAGTTAAGGTTCCCTCTTCTTGAATGACTCCAGCTTGTGTCAAACTGACAAAAAACTAACCAGAACAATTGATCCCTTGTCAACTTGACACACAGATACATTACTATTTAATCATCACCTTTCCTTATTGCTCATCCCTAAGACCTCATATTAATTAATACCACAATTAAAAACATTGCAATTCTAAGTCCCTCTGTCTTAAAAAATACTTCACACACTTTAAAAGTTCATTCTCTTTAAGATACCCAAAGTCTCTCTCAAACTTCCAAGCCTCTCTAAACAGCCACTCTCCCTAAAAGTCCATGTCTCTCTAAAATATCAAAATTGCGCTGGGCGGTGGTGGCGCACGCCTTTAATCCCAGCACTTGGGAGGCAGAGCCAGGCGGATCTGGTCTACAAAGTGAGTTCCAGGAAAGGCGCAAAGCTACACAAAGAAACCCTGTCTCGAAAAAACAAAAACAAAACAAAACAAAACAAAATCAAAATCAAAATTGCTCTAAATTTCCAAAGTTTCTATAAAATACCTAAAGTCTCATAGCTGTCAGTTCCTGTAAAATTTTTAAAAATGAGTTAAATACTTTCTTACTCCAAGAGGGATGAACCAGGACACAGTAACAATCAGATCAAAGAAAAACCAAAGCCCAACAGTTCAGTCCTTGATGTCTGGGACCCACTCATGATCCCCTGGGCACGATCCTCTGGGCCACTTCTCTGGCTCCACTGTTGGCAGTGGAGACACACAGCTTGTCTCTTAGGTTCAGACTGTCCTTGGCAGCCATCCCATGGTACGGGCATCTCCAAAATGTTGGAGTTGTCTATTGCAACTAAGCTGAACCTTCACCAATTGCTTTTCCTGGGCTCTCTCCAGGAACTCTAACCCTATTATCTGGTGCCAAGCTTCAGCTGCTCTCCATACCCACTTCATGCTTTCAAAACCAATACCATCTGGGTAACTCTTATACATTACCAAGTTCAGCTGACAACATGAGGTGCAGCCTTGGCCCCTTATGGCCCACAGCTTGTGTGTGCTGACCCTGAGGAAACACTCCCAGATTTATGATCCTCAATGATGCTGGTCTCTCTTTTTTTTAATTCTTCTCTCACATGTTACATACCAACTGCAGTTTTCCTCCCTCCTCTCTTCCTAGTCCCCACTCCCTCCACATTTCCCCTCTTCCCCAGATCCACTGCCTCCGTTTCCCTTCAGAAAAGGGCAGGCCTCCCAGGGATGTCAACTAAACATGCCATAACCTAGACACATGGCCCTCATCAAGGCTGGACAAGGCAACCCTTAGGAGGGAAGGGTCCCAAAATCAGGCAAAGACTCAGAGACGGCCCCTACTCCTACTGTTAGGAGTTGCACAAAAACACCAAGCTACACAACTGTAACATATATACAGAAGACCTAATTCAGACCCATACAGGCTCCCTGATTGTCGATTCAGTCCCTGTGAGCCCTTAGGAACCCTGGTCAGTTGATTCTGTGGGCCATGTTCTTGTAGTGGTCTTTGACCCCTCTGGCTCCTACAATCCTTCCTCCCCCTCTCTGCAGGATTCCCTGAGTGCCACATAATGTTTGGCTGTGGGTGGGTCTCTGCATCTGCTCCCATCAGTTGCTGAATGAAGCCTCTCTGCTGACGATTATGCTAGACTAGTCTATAACAGAATATCATTAGGAATCTCACAGCTGATTATTCAGCCTCAGCTGACCAACATCAATTTCCCAGCAAAGCAAAGGTTTCACTTTAGTGGTTCTTCTGTTTGTTTCTTTGATACAGGAGTTCACTGTATAGTCCTGGCTGTCCTAGAACTCACTTTGTAGACCAGGCTGGCTTCCAACTCATGGAGATCCACCTGCCTCTGCCTCCTGAGTGCCAGAATTAAAAGCATGTGCCACCACTGACCAGCAACTTTAGTGGTTCTTAATTCAAAATATCACATGAGTGGCCCAGACAGTCTTTGCTTCCCTCTAGAACTTCACAAGTCAGGCCTCCATCCTCTTCACTCTTCTCAACATTCTTACCTTCCAGGCTCCCACAGAACAACCCACTGAGCTCTGAGCACTCAATGGCTTTTCCAGCCCAACATTCAAATACCATTACAATCCTCCCAAAGACACCTGGTTAGGTCTGTCACAGCAAGACCCCACAACCTGGTACCGATTTCTGTATTAATTAGGATCTCTATGGCTGTGATAAACACCATGAACAAAATCAACTTGTTTCAGGGGTGGTATTTGGCTTACACTAATACATTGAAATCCATCAAGGAAACAAGTCAGGATGGGAATTTGTCAGCCAGCTGGAGGCAGGAACTGAAGTTGAGACCAGCTGTTTACTGGCTTGTCCCTATTGGCTTGTTCAGCCTGCTTTCTTAGAGCACCGACCCAGGATAGCACCACCCACAGTAAGCTGGGCCATTCCACATAATCATCAATCAAGAAAATGCCCTAGAAGTTTGGACACAGGTCAATATGGAAGAGGCAATATGGTTGAGCGCTTCACTATTACATGTATGGAGATACTGTTTTGATACAGGATATTGCTATGTAGCTCAAGCTGGCCACAAATTCTTGGTTCTGCTTCAGTTTCCCAAATGCTGGAAATATGCCGATATGTTGGGTTGTAAATGCATATAGACTTATAATCACTGTATATTGATTGAGTCCCTAGATCGTAATATGGCGACCTTGTTTAAGAAATCTCATTTTGAGGCACTGAAACATTTGGCAGATTTTTAGTTTAATGTGTGAATCTAAATAAATTCTCTACAGAATTATTTTATTTTGTAATTTCCTAAGCAATGGGGACACCCATCACTGCCAACTATGGGCTTATTTAAGAAAGCAGAGGTAAGGAAGAAATTGGCATAAGGTACTTGGATACAAACCTCATTGTTCATGGAGACCTGAAGTAATAACTAACCCCAATTTGTTCAAGATGTTGTTGAGCAACTATTCTCTCTAGGATAGCAGTTCTCAACCTGTGGGTCATGACCCCTTTGGTAAGCCTCTGCCTCCAAAAATATTTACATTATGATTCATAAGAGTAGCAAAATTACAGTTATTAAAGAAGCAATGAAAATGGGTTTATGGTTGGGGGTCACCACAACAAGAGGAACTGTATTAAAGGGTCACCACTTAGGAAGGTTGAGAACCACTGCTCTAAAGGGTCTAGCCTGAGCTGTAGACTAAACAAAGACGAACTTTGTCAGAAAATCTGCACTTGGAATGTGTAAAGCCTGGACTGCATGCAGAAGCAATCTCTTTTGAGTCCTTAGAACGTCTTCGAGATAGAATTTACCTCAGGTAGGCAAAGGTGGGACGTCCCCTCCCTAACTCCCCAACCCTAACTTTATATGGAGCTGACGAGCATGACTTCATCTTGCTATCACCAGCTGCCAGATATGACAGATAGATAGCTATCCAAAAGCAGCTGCACCGACTTGTTGGTTCTGTGATGAAGAAAGAGCAGGTGGTCCCCTCCATTCCTCGTTGCTTAGTGTCCTTTTACCAAGGTTATTGTGAACAATGGGAATTTTTCACTTATTCACAATGGGTTTTGCTTTTGCTGTTGTTTTTAGAAAAGGTCAAATTCACTAAAAGTTTAACCGGTTTCACTCTCAGCATACAATGTGGTTATTGTTTTGTTTTGCTTTTTTTTTTTAATCCCACTTCTCTGGGGAAGGACTTAGCAAAATTAAAAAGTGAGCAGCAGCTTTCCCTTAGCCAACGGGTCTTGAGCTATTTTTCCACGCTGGGAAGCCATGGAAGCAGGAGGCCAAGACAGCTGGGAACCAAGACTCCTTAGACTCAGTAAGGAGCTTCGTGTTGGCCAAGTTCAACACTACAAACTGGAGCAGCTCCCTGACCTGAGTACATCTTGTGGGTACATCTTCTACTCTCTTCTCATCCTGTGCACCCAGCCCAGGGCCTGCTGCTGCCATTGCCATGGTAACTTGGCTGCCTATAAGATGGGGGTCAGTAGGCAAAGTGAGGGAATATGTGTAGTGTTCAGCAGTAATTACTGCTGTTAGATTAGCCTGCTCTTGATGTCTGGTCCATAAGCAGTACTTGGGAATCCTACGATGTGTCTGGCCCTCACCACAATCCACTTGGAGAAGCCTCAGGATGGCTCTCTCTCATCTGGCAGAGGTCTCTAGCTGCTCCTGACACCAAATTTAGCAGGCTTGGTATTTTCCATGATATCATCTTGCCTTGAGATCTTTTTGTCCAGGTCAGGAACCAATCAGTTCAAGACTTCTCTGGAAACTTAATGTATCAATCCACTGAAGCAGAGCACTGCTTCTGGCTCTCCTGCCTGTCCTTTCATGAGCAAGATGGTCTGAAGGCCAAGAGCTCTCCCGGTTCGAGATCAGGCACCACCTGGAAGCCCCTCAATTCGAGCTACCACCATACAGGTGGACAGCAATCAGATGAAATCCAGAAATATCAGACCTTTTCATTGTAATGGAAACACAACACTAACAACATGTACCCCCAGAGAATGGTGAGTAAAGGGGAAGCTGCCACTCAGCAGGGCTACACCAAGATGTAAGTCTAACAGTTCTGAAAACATAAAACATGGCAGCTTGCAGTCTGAAACAGTTTGGAGAAGCATGCCAATGTTGAATTGTCTCCCGCCTTTTCTAGCTTAGCCACTAGTGTTAAAACAGGGAGCTAGGCAGCCACCCCAGGAAAATAACTGGTATTTAAAATTCTTACCACAATTCTATATGGCGAGAGTAGTGCTCTTAAGTTCTTCCTGTTGAAAGCAGTGGTCCGATTCCAAAGGAGGTCAAACTGGCTGTGTGCACATCTATGTGGGAGTAAAGATGGAGAAGCATGGCCAGGGCTAGGTGATCATTTGGTGTCTGAGACTTCCTGCTTCTAGCAGATTAATTCTGCTTGGTCACCTTCTCCATGCTCAGAGACATTTAGAGGATATGCTCCCACTGTCTTAATACTTCCCATGCTCAGAGCCACACTGATCATGACTTTGGTGCCTGCTGACAACCACCCACAGGATCAGGAGACAGGTGTCTTGCATAAATCTGCAGGGTTGCAGTATTCCACGTCAGCACACGCTGGTACACAGAACCCTAAAGTGGACACTTTCTCTTAGCTCCTTCTGGCTGGCAGGATGAGGATCAGCCTCTATACTGCCAGTCAGATGTTACCTGAGGATAAGGAAGACAACCTACTGCTCCCACTTCCCACATGTGGCTACCTAGTGAACCACAGGCCTGGGAAAGCACTGTGTCCATGTCTTCCATGAGGAAGTTGTTACTTTTCTCTTCATTCTGATTGTGTGTTGCTCACCCCCCCACACACACACTTTTTCTCAAATCTAATCTGGTAGTTTTCTATTTTCTTTTTCTCTCTCACCATTCACTTTCAAACTATTTAGTTTTCCATTTCTTTAACCTATCTTATTTTTTGCACCCCTTTTTTTCTGCTGTTATTGGGAATGTAGTGTGTGTTATTGTTTCATGCTATCTTTATATGTTTGGCTTGGTTTTGTGCTGTTATCATTATTATCTCAGGTTGTTTCCTCCCCATGGAGCCCCCCAGGGACTGAGCCCTTAAGAGAAGACTGATTGCTAAGACTCTCAGGTAACAGTAGAAAAGTATCTGTCTCAGTAGGTAAACACAAAAACAATACGAAAAATCAAAAAAAAAAAAAAATAACTCCACCAAAAGCCAATAACCTTTAAATATTCATATGTAAAGATAATGATGCTAATGAAATGCTTGCCGAAAATATTCTGAAGTCTACTGTAAGAAAGATAATAACTTTAAAAGAGTACAAATAAAAAAGCAAACAAATTTTAAAAAATTAGTCAGGACTTGGATGAGAAATTAAGCAAAGAGAAGAAAAAAAATAAATTTTCTGGGAAATAATCTTGTAAAGCTTAATAAAGACTCCAACAGAAGCTTAGCAACAGACTAGTGCAAAGAAAGACTATGAGGAACTGAACACGGGCTGATGAATGCTTACATTCAGAGAGCAATAAAAATGAGAGATCATGATCATAATATTCTATACTTGTGGGACATGATTAAGAGATGAAATGTATGAATCTTTTGTATAGAAGAGGGGGCTGAAATATAGCCTAAGACACAGAAAACCTATTTCATAGCTGAAAATACCTCAAATCTAAGGAAATATATGGATATCCACTTCTCGATGTAACATTCTAGTGAGATTCCAGGAGTACCAAGCAGAATACTGAAAGCTCCAAGAACAAAGCATCTTACAAAGGAAAACTGGTCAGGATAACAGTAGAATTCTCAGCAAAAACTCTTAAGGCCAAGATAACAGAGAATGATGTATTTTAAACCCTGAAAGAAAATAGCTACCAACCAATAGTAATGCTTACAGTAAAAGTGTACTTTAAAATCGGTGGAGAAATAAAACCTTCCAAGATAACTGTAAACCAAAATAATTCTACACCATTAAGCCAGTATTGCAAATATATAAAAGAATCCTACACTAAGAAAACAATATACCCAATACTAAGAGCTTATGAAGGGATAAATCTTACTAAACAAATAATCAAATGATAAATAAGATAGAAACAGTATAACAATAAAGCAGCAATACTCTATGATTAATTTGGAAGAAAAAATAGAGTATTCCAAACAACCAGAAAAAAAAATAGAAATTAGTATGTATTTTTCAATAACAAACCTAAATATAGTGTTGGCTCTCTAATTAAAACAGAGACTGGCTCCTTCAATTAAAAAGGATTCAATTTTTGTTACCTGTATGAAATAAACATCACTGGCACAGTCACACAGCCTGAAAGGATGGAAAATGATATTCCATAAAAACGGACCCAGAAAAGAAGCTACATGGAGTAACTATCCTAATACCCAAATAGATTTCAGGGCAAAATCAGTTGCAACTAAAAATGACTAAACACGACTAAAGGGAACAGTTTTATCAAGAAGATAAAACAATGTGTACAAACACATACACACAGTGAATACTGGCAGGACAATTTCATAAAACAAACACTACTAGACATAAAGAACAGAGAAGTCCAGATACAATAGTAAGTGATTTCAACACCACACTCTCATCAATACATAGAGCACCTAAACAAAGGATCAGTAAGCTTTAAACTGTACCAAAGACCAAACAGCCTAGACACAGACACACTTACACAGACAAAGAATATTCCAGTAGTTGCAGAATACACATTTTTTTCAGAATACACATTTAACTCAGCAGCCCATGAAACTTTCTCCAAATAAGTTTATATCAGACCCTAAAGCAAATCTTAACAAATAAAAAATATTGAGTAAGTTTTTGTACTCCATCAGATCAAATGGGATAAAACCAGAAATCGACATCAAGAGAAAATAAACTACTATATGAAACTTAAACAATATGCTGTTGAATGATAAGTGGTTCACTAAAAAAATGGGAAGATTAAAAACTTCACAGAATCGCCGGGCGGTGGTGGCGCACGCCTTTAATCCCAGCACTCGGGAGGCAGAGCCAGGTGGATCTCTGTGAGTTTGAGGCCAGCCTGGTCTACCAAGTGAGTTCCAGGAAAGGCACAAAGCTACACAGAGAAACCCTGTCTCAAAAAAAAAAAAAAAAAAAAAAAAAAAAAAAAAAAAAACACTTCATAGAATCAAATGAAAATTAAAAAAAAAAAAAAACACTTATATGAGTCTGTGGGCAACAGCAAAATCAGTTCTAAGAAAGAAACTTAGATAGTCCTGAGTATCGACTTTAAAAGGAGACATCAAGAAAATAACCTAATGATGCTATCTCAAGGTTGCAGAAAACAAGAATAAGCCAAACCTAACATCTACAGAAAGAACTGCTAAGTTCCAATCACAAATTAACAAAATGTGAAGAGAAAATCACGAAGGATAAAGGAAAGGAAGGCTACTTGCTGGAAAAGATACAGTGGAAAAACAGCCTAAGTAACCTAAGTAAAGAGAGAAAACTGGAAACGAATACAATTAAGAAATCAAATAAAATTGTTACTATTGAAATCCAACTTTCTATGATACTTCATGATATTATGAAATATACAATTAACAAATATATTTCAACAGATTGAAAAATATAGAATGTTCTTCTGGACACACATTAATTATGAGGGTATAAGAAACTAAAGAAATCTATCATGAACAATGTGATGGAAGTAGTAATAGCTGCCCAACAAAGAAAACCAAGGACTGAAATGGCTTCACCGCTGCATTCCACCAGACATTTGAAGAACTTGGACATCAATGTTCCTCAAAATATTCTATAAAAGTAAAAATGAGAGTACTTCCAAACTCATTCCCCTGCTAAGAAAAAACTGGATAGGGAGGGAGGGGAAAAGGGATTACAAACCAATTTCCTTCATGACAACCCTAGATGCAAATATCCCTAATAAAATGCTTGCAAACTCAATACAAGAACACAGCAAAAAGATCATATGCCATCAACTTGGTTTCCCAGTAGGAATGAAACATGGTTCAGTATACACAAATCAATAGACCCTGATCGCACACAGAAATGTGGACAAAGCTCCCATGATATTTCAATAGATATTGAAAATGACACAACTCAACACTCCTGAATGATAGAAGTCCTGAGAGGCTAGTAAAAGACGGCTCTTATTTCAACACAAGACAACTGTATTGCCAACACTACACTGAATGGGAAAACTGAAAGCACCTCCTTTACAATCAGGAAGGAGCTACATGCCCACTCTAACCACTCTTGATCAAATAACTTTTGAAATCCTACCCACAATAGTAAGGGAAATGGCAGGGATATGACAAAAGGAAATTAACTGATTTGTAGACAATATACTTAAGACATCCAAAAGACCCAGAAGCTTCTTACTTCTGGTAATTTTGGCAAAGAAGCAAGATGTAAATCCAACACACAAAAATCAGTTTCTCGACACACCTGAAAACTTCATGAACTAGAAATCAGGAAAACTCCATCCATGCTATCTTCAGAAACATATCCCAACAACCAGCCCAGTCCTACCTGCAGAATTCCACACCAGTGGACAAGGTGGGCAGCGCCTGAGGACTAACACCTAAGGCTTACATCTGGCCTCCACATGCTCACATGGGTATATACACAAACACAAAACACCTACGTGTTAGAAACTTAACCAAACATGTTAAACACCTCTACAACAAAAGTGCACAAGACACTAGAGACAGGAAGACCTCCCATGCTCACTGTTGGGCTAAATACCTAGACCAAAAGTGATATGCAGTTCAATGCAATTTTAGTCAAAATTCTTATGACATTCTTTATAGAAATATTTTTAATGCTAAAACTTTTATGAAAACAAAAAATGCCCCCAAATAGCTCACACAATCTTGAGTAGGAAAGGTGATGCTGGAAATAGCGTATCCAACTTCCAACTATACTATACACTCCTTAAGGCAATAAAGTGGGGTTGGGAAGATGTGGGAGTAAGAACGTGATCAAAACATATTTATGAAATTTGCAAAAAAAAATTAAAAAGAACAGCATGGCAGTGGCACAAAAACAAACATACAGACTATCTTGTAGGCTTATGCTAAGTGACCTTGCATTTGAAGGAAGACAATCATGTGATATCATAGGACTCCAATCTAAGGAATTGTGATTCTGTGAGTTTGAGGGAACTAGAGGGGGGCACTCAGGAACTGGCATCCTAAGCAAGGTCCTTGTTTACATCCACTACACTAGCAAGAAAGCACAGCACAAGACTCCTGCAACTTATCTGTTCTCAAAACACATGTTCTTAGTTCTTTGTGAATATTACAAATCTTAAATTATTCTTGGCTTCCTTAAAATTTGCTGTAGGCACATGTCCGTAAGTTACCACTTGGCACACAAGATGTAGACAGTTACAAAATGTCTATTTAAGCGGGTGTTATGTGCTCACAGAATATTGTGAAATTATGAGCTGGAGACTTAATATTACTTGCATTAGTTGACATAAGACCTTGAATTTGGGTACTGTTTCATCATTAATGATGAAACATACAGATGTCAGAACCAACTGGTTTGTTTCCATATCACTCATTTATTTTAATGCAGAGAATTAAGAATGAAACACCTTAATTCCTAGAGTAGTTTAGAGAAAATCTTACTGAGTTTGTACTTGTTATTTTGTATTTGGAGGAGCTACTGAACCTTCAGGAATCAAAAAACAAGAGTTCTGGGAGAACATTTCTGGATACAGGTTTAATGAGAAATCAAGATGCCATCCCATCAAACAGACTTATCTTCTTTTAGGTCTGGGAAAAGTTTGAGGCTGGCATATCCACCAAATGTGCTGACCAACTGTCTCTTCTGAAGGGAGAGACTGCTGGCTGGCCTGGACTTGAGCAAGGCCTCAGAGTATCTTCTGAGCATCTGTGGAACCAGAAACAGGATGCAGACTTCTGGCTGCTGTATTGCTACAGCAGCTTCTTTTTTATTCTCCCTAACCACAACCTTACACTCTGTCCTTGTTTGTTTTTATTGTCAAATTGACACACCAAGAGTCATGTGGAAAGTGGGAGCCTCAACTGAGGGACTGAGGACTTGCCCAGATCAGAATGGCCTAATCTTGTCTGTAATGGTTTTGATTGTTGACTGATGTGGGGGGACCCAGTTTACTGTGGACAGTGCCACCCAAGGGCAGGTAGTCCTGGGATGGTTAGGGAAGCTGGCTGAGCAGGAGCCAGGGGGAGCAAGCCAGGGAGCACCTCTCTTCCACGTTCCATTCCCTGCTCCCGCCTTAGCTCCTATCCTGACTTCCCTATGATAGACTGCTACCTGGAAAAGGAAGCTAAAATAAACCATTTCCTCCCCAAGCTGCTCTTGGTTGTGGTATCTATCACAGCAACAGAAAGCAAACCACAATTACTTTCCCACTTACTAACATAAAACAGCCAATTAACATAACTCTTTAAATTTCTCTAAGATAATTCTACTAGAGTCCAAATCTTCCAATAAAGTAAAAGCAACAAATAGAGTAACAACTTTTCTAAAAAATGCCCTTGTGGAAGTGCATCAGAACATAGAATACAATAAAGAAATCGTTTCCAAATTCAAATGTGTCAATCACTCCTTCCCTTCTCTGTACTTAACACCTCATACAAAATTCAATTATTTGTCCACTTGTTTTATACTGAAGTTTTCTAGAAGTTTCCAGCCATGACAGCTTTGTGTGTTTGTTTTTGTTGTTGTCTTAGAAAGGACAGCGATGTGAAAAAATTTATTTGTTGAGTATATTTTGCCTGTAGGGGGCCACAGGTTTCCTCATTTGAGTACTGGAATGATTCCTCTATAGAACCAAACATTCTTCTGTGAAAGAATTCTGAATCATTCACTCCTCTTTCTGACATATTGTTAGCCTGAACCAAAAGTGCAATCTGGACCCCTAAATATTTGGCAGGTCCTAGGTGCAGTGAAACGGTTCTCAGTGATCTTGGACTAATTCACAAATGATGATCCCGACAGGTGAGACCCAGGTTGACTCTAGACCAACATAGAAAATGAAACAGCCCCAGTAAAAACCTTCGACGGTGTAATAGACCTGGTCCTCCATCAGCTAAGGAAAACAACACTTCCAATGTCTAGTTTTCAGTTAGCTGTTTCTCAGCTCTGGGTTAGATGCTGACCTATCTTTCCCTATTCTCAGCTCTTCTCTCTTCTGATAACGTATCTAATTAAGTATGCTGTCACTATTTCTTTGCTCTTACAGATTCTGCACTCATCACCAGGACATTAACATACAGCCTTCTATCAGCGGCAACATGCAACCAGACATGATCTGGAGAACTCTAAAGGCCTTCAGCTTAATGGAGTCTGTTTTGAAATCTCAACATAAAAATGTTTCCCTACATTTTCTGTACATTCTCATTTTTAAATATGGTCATGTTTTCAAATCACAGGGAGATTATCTGCACTGTTCTGAAACTGTAGGTGGTCTGCCTGACTTGCTAATTACAAGGTGGAAAACAGCAGGGTTCTCTGCCATAGAGACTGTTCTAGTCAAGCCTAAAAAATCCTAGACCCTAAAATCCAATCACAGAGGAGATGACTCAGATAAAGGAGCTTGCAGCCAAGCCTGATAAGCTGAGTTCCATTTCCAAAAACAAAATGATAGAGAACTGTCAATTACCCACTGACTCTCACATGCTGAGGTACACAACAGCCCCCCCAATGTAATTTAATTTTATAAAAGTGTGCATTCAGCATGCATCAGCTATATATTTGCAGTCTTTTTAGCAGTAAACTCAGAAGTCAAGATCCTCAGACCAATTCTATACTGGAAAAGTTTTTTTTCTTTCTTTCTGCTATCTGGGCCCTATGGTTGCTCAGTTTCATGACTGAAGGAAGAAAATAGACATGCAGGGTTAAAGCTGCTTCTTGCAGTTATCCTCATGGAAAATATCATCTTAATTGTGCTGTAGAAAAGGTGGTAAACACAACTGGAGGGGACAGCCAAGCTCTATGCAATTTAGAGATGGGACTGTAAGTCATAGGGAGACTCCGAATGGTACCTGGCAAAAAACTACTCTTGTGTGAAGCCTGGTGTACAGTTTTATGTATGCATTGGACAATGTATATGTTTTATGTATACATTCTGGAAAGTGTTTGGGAAATACATTTGAGAATGCAATTATTAACAAAGAACCAGTTGACAACACGACAAAAAAGAAAACTACTACTCAATTAAACCAGAATGTGATTCTGGGAATCCAGTAAGGTATTGCAACAGAAAGAAGCATCTTTTATATAATCAAACGTATTACATGTTTTAATGTAGATCCATCTGTGTTGGCTAACTGGCTTTAACAGAACAATGAACTCACATATACTGGAGGAATTTGGGGTCTTGGAAGCAGCTGCCTAAGGAAGGGCACTGGTGGTCGGCGAGGCGGGAAGAGCAGCTGAACGTGTTGTCACAGCCTTTGCATTTGTACAGCTTCTCGCCGGTGTGGATCCGCTGGTGGCGGTTAAAGCTTGACCTCTGAGTAAAAGCCTTGCCACAGTCTTTACAACAAAAGGGCTTGTCCCCAGTGTGAACTCTCTGGTGTTGAGTGAGGCTTGATCTCTGGTTAAATGCTCTGCCACAATCCTGACAATGGTAAGGTTTCTCTCCTGTGTGGATTCTCTGGTGCTGAATTAGAAGTAAATTGCGGCTGAAGGCTTTGTCACAGTCTTGACACTTGTAGGGCTTTTCTCCAGTGTGGATTCTCTGGTGTCGAGTAAAGCTTGATCTCTGAGTAAAAGCCTTGCCACAGTGCTTACAATGATAGGGCTTATCTCCAGTGTGGACTCTCTGGTGTTGAGTAAGGCTTGATCTCTGTTTAAAAGCTTTGCCACAATCTTTACAGTGGTAAGCCTTCTCTCCAGTGTGAATTTTCTGGTGTTGAGTAAGGAAAAAAACACGATTAAAGGCTTTGCCACATTCGTTACATTTATTGGGTTTCTCTCCAGAGTGACCTCTCTGGTGTAAGCTGAGGCTTGATCTTTGATTAAAAGCTTTGCCACACTCTTTACAAGAATAGGGTTTCTCTCCGGTATGAATTCTCTGGTGCTGGGTAAGGCTTGATTTTTTATTAAAAGCTTTCCCACAGTCTTTACAATGGAAGGGCTTTTCACCAGTGTGGATCCTCTGGTGCTGAGTCAGGAGTGAATTACGGTTGAAGGCTTTACCACATTCTTTGCATTTGTATGGCTTCTCTCCAGTATGAACTCTCTGGTGCAGGCTAAGGCTTGATCTCTGATGAAAAGCTTTGCCACAGTCTTTACAATGGTAGGGCCTCTCTCCAGTATGAATCCTCTGGTGCTGAGTAACAGTGGATCTTTGATTAAAAGCTTTGCCACAAAATTTACAGCAGTAGGGCTTCTTTCCAGCATGAATGCTCTGGTGTTGAGTAAGGAGGGATTTATGGTAAAAGGCTTTGCCACATTCTTTACATTTGTAATGTTTGACTCCGGAATGAATTCTATGATGTTGTCTAAGGCTTGAACAATAGGTAAAGGCTTTGCCACATTCCTTACATTTGTAGGGTTTTTCTCCAGTATTACTTCTAGTAAGGCTGGAACTTTTACTGAAAGCTGTGTTACAATCCATCCCCTTAGAAATGTGATCTTGAATATGGATATATTGGTGGATAATAAGTTCTGAGTATTGATGAAACACTGTGTCACATTTGAAACATTTGTACAAGTTCTTTGGGAAAGGAGCAGGCTGATGATTAGCAGGATTTGACTCCTGGGTTAAGTTGCTATCATTTTCATTACATTGATAGACTGTCTCTCCAATGTAGGTGCCCTGGTGATTGCTTAAGGCAGACTCCTCAGTAAAGGCCTTCCTATTTTCTTTACATATATACTGGATTTCTAAAATATCTGTATTTGAATTTTGACTAGGTGATACTGGATGTGTAAAGAACCTGCCATATTTATGGAAATTCTGTGTGTTGGCACATGAAAGACCTATTTGTTCATTATATACTAATGAATTTTTCATAATGGAGTTCTCAAACTGATGACATTTAGAAATTTTTTCTTCATTTTTAAGTTCCTCATCTACAAAAATGTTTGAGTGAAAGTTTAACCCAAAGCTACATTTGAAACTGTTCAAGTCATTAACTGAAGAATGGACTAGACCCCTTTGTGTATTTCCCAAATTATCTTTGAATGAAGAGGCACATTTCACAAACTGACTCTGATGTTTACTGACAGAAGCACATGGCTCTTCACAAATAACGGGCATAGCCTGAGGGCTCTCTTGAGCCATTTCATGTTCCCGCTCTCTACTGGGAGGAAAGCTTCTCCTAGTCTCAGCTGTAACAATCTGGTTGTGTCCATTATAAAAGGTCTTCTGAACTTCATGGCCCTCAATACTTTCCCTTTCTTCTCTGAAGTACAAATTGTCAAGGCCACAATTCCTATGACTTCCATTGATCAGTTCCTGAAATGAGTATTTTAGGTTCTCCTCTGGTGAAAAGTCTTGGTTATAATGAGGAAACAGAGCTGAAAGAAATCAAGACAAAAAAATGATTTCACTCACTAGACTCTGATGAATACAACTTACAAATCTAGCATCTAAAATCATGCTGAATTTAGCACAACAGCAAGCAGCAGAACAGAAAATCTATGGCCTTCATTGCTTCACTAATACTGAACACAATAACTCTAGAAGAAAATAAGCACTCCATTTTTGTTTATAAATACTGAATTTTACTTTTGTAAAGTGAAAATTTTATAGAGATGTGTTGCACAACAATTTGGATATATTTAACAGTATAAAACAGGGTAATAAAATCTTTCAGACAATTAATTTTATATGGGTTTGATCATGGTTAAAATCTAGGTAAGAAAGAAATGAAAGTGAAATTTTTCAAAAGCTACCTAAAAATCAAACTGTTTCTCTTAGAGATGGAATCAGATTTATCAAGACACAGATGATAAAATAAGGTAACTGTCAAGAATATTCACTGAGACAGGATGAAATGACCAATGAACACAATCCAGTTAGAAAACATCCCAGTCATAAATAAAACAGGGGTACTATTTATCCACAAAAATAAAAATATATGCAATTTTACTGGTAATAGACACACGTAACTGAATCTTATTTTAATTTCACCATACAATGTACTGTAATATATAGCATTTGTAATAGACATTCAATAATAAAATGCAGATAAAACTAGTAATATTAATGGATATAAGGAACCTACTATAAAAACTAAAAATACAGGGGGAAAAAAAAGAAAAAGAAAGAAGGAAAAAAGAACTATTGTCCCATAAAATCCTGAACAAACAAAACGGGTGGTAATTAAAAATGTCTTTACAGAAAACTAGTTCTCAGTTTTGTCTCTATATACCTGTTAGTCATTAGCAGTCGGTGTTTGGTTAAAAAAAAAAAAAAAAAAAAAAAAAAAAAAAAAAAATTCACAGAAAACCTATTAAAATGTTTATAAAAAGCTGAGACAATTAAAAAACAAATACATAAATGATGTTAATAGAAAACTTCTTTCGAAGTTTTAACTTCATTAAAACATTATAGTATATTGACCAATAGGTCCTGAGAAGTGTTCACAGATTATCTGAGGCCCCCAAACGTCAGGAAAGAACTGTCACATTATATGGCACCCCACAGGTGAAGGGGAAGATTTCAGCTACCACTGTGAATGTGCAGGAAATCACTGCAGGAGGATGAGGACCAGGCTTAGAGGATTTAGAAGGATGGTAAGCACAGTAGAAGTGCCCTTCAGTGACAATGAGAGGACAACCAGAACTGTACTTTGAAAAAACAATGCCAATGGAACCGAGCTTCCTAACGCATCTTTTAGGCCTGGCTCCCTCCAACCCTGGAGCGCTCATCTTTGTGCTCAGTTTCATCATTCCTACTGACCTGGGAACAAGAGCACTGTCTTCTGCCTCTTTACATTCCAGGGCTCTTTCCTTTGCTCCAGACAGGTAACCAGGTATGGCTTAGACACAGCAAGACCTAGTTATTGGAAAACATAACAAGACACTTACTTTCCTCGTAACTACTAACATATCTGGCCTAGAATTATGTTCAGTATGAAAGAAGATACATAATAGATACATAACAATATTCTAGAACACTACTTTTCCAAATGTTATTTCCTACAGATATATAGTAATATATTTACAATTTACAGATTCTACTTTTGTCTACTACCAAATCACAAATAAAGGGGGAATAATTGGACTTTAAGTGTAAATTATAATATTTTATGTTACTTGGCTGCTATAATTAACACTAATTTTAACTTGGGATATATATTACCTGAAGAAAGAGGTAGAGGATAAAGACAAGAAAATAGGAATATTTATTATCTATTTCAATACTACTTCCCCCCATTTTTCCCCTGAAAACAGAGGCTCCCATGATATATTCAGCAATGTAAGGAAACTGAATGTTAATGATGAATTAGTAATTCTGTAGAGAAGTTATCCTTACCCAAGAAGACCAGGTTCCTATAGTTCTCTAACATCACATCCTTATACAAAGTCTGCTGTTCAGAGTTCAGGCATTCCCATTCCTCTCCAGAAAAATCAATGGCCACATCCTTGAAGGTCAACGGTTCCTGAAATAAAAATGAGTAGCACAATGATCATGTGGCCACTGACTCAGTTCTTAATTTGGCCTAGGATGAAATGAGTTAGGGAGAACTACTTTTCATACAGGTGAGTTATCTGAACTATTCACTAAGACATTTTAACTTAGTGGTATTTCTAATGTATTACCTAACTCTCAAGTGAAGACAACATAAAATCCATAGAAGCAGAGCAGATAATGTATTTTTATGAAAAACTAAATGTAAAGGCATCAACATAAGTATTTACATTTTAAAGTTCTACTTAATGTAAGATAATGTATGTCTATTTTTCAGGTGAAAAGGACATACTGAGAAAGGTACTTATGACTCTTTGAAACATTGCTACCTTTTTGGGGGTGGGTCAGGGGTGGGGTAGGGCTCAGACCTGGGGCTTTACACGAGCTCGGAAACAGCTCTGTAGCTAAGTTACATCCCCAGCCCTAAACTCAGAGATCCTAATTCAGTAGTTCTAAACTGGAGTGGGTCTGACAATGCAGAAGCTCACTAGTAACACCAGTATCAGTGGTCCAAAAAACAAACAAAAACAAAACTAACCAACAGCAGTAAGGTAGATACCAAGAGGATTCCTTAATGGATTTGAATTGAAAGCGTTTTAAGGAATTTACTTTTTACTGTAACAGCAGCATGGCAACTATCCTTTCTTATCATTTAAAATACACTAAGTATCACTGAATTTTTCATACACTAATGCATAAACCCCCAACTAATCTATTGAGACCAGGAATGTGTTTCCTCGTTTATGACATTTTGTCAAACATCCATAAATGTTTTACATACATAATGTAACTCCACCCTCACCAATCCTAGTTCAGTAATATATACAGGTGCATTTGTCTAAGATCTTTATTCTGGGCCTGGGATCATGGAGCAGAACACAACTGTGGCAATGGACACACGAGAGACTATCAGTCACACAGGCAGAAATGAAGGTCACCAAGACCAGCTTGAACCCTTGTAACAGGCAGATGTATAGCATAATTAAAATGTAAACAAGGAGTAACTTGAAGATGTTTCAAAGGTAAGATGAGTAACAATAATGTGTGGTTTCTAGTTGCTTTTTAAATTTAGCCCATGATAAGAACTGTATTTTAGGTTGGGCAGTGGTGGCACATGCCTTTAATCCCAGCACTCAGAATCAGAGGCAAGTAGATGTCAGTGAGTTTGAGGCCAACCTGGTCTACAGAGCAAGTTCCAGGACAGTCAAGGCTACACAGAGAAACCCTGCCTTGCAAAACCAAGAAAGAAAAGAAAACAAGTGTTTTAATAAAACATGCCAAGTATACACCTATACACCCTTGAAAAACTGAAATAAAAATTAAAACAAAATTTCCTTTACAAAGTATGATACTTATGTTGTGATATTTTAATCATATTCTATAAGTAAATTAATCAGAATTGATTTTGCCTGCAATTTAAAAACTAATGAAGACCAGCAAGATTGCCCAAGCAGGTAGAGGTGCCTGCTTCCGATCCTGCCGATCTGAGTTCAGTATCAAAGACACAAATGGTAGAAAGAGGTGCCTGCTTCTGATCCTGCCAATCTGGGTTCAATACCAAAGACACGTATGGTAGAAAGAGAGGACTGACTCCTACAAGATCTCCTCTGACCATCACATACGTGTTGTGGTACATACATGCTCCACATACATGCACACAAGTAATTACGTGTAATACAGATTTAGAAAAGCAATGTCATGGGTAGGCACTGCCTCTTCCACTTCTGCTTGCTCCAGTACTTAAGACTACACTCACTGCACCAGCCACTCTGCTCTCAAGCATTTGGAATGGGCAAAGTGACAATTTCCTCTGAGACACTTTCCCATTTAAATAGCACATGCTTAAATTTCCACACAGATCCCTGGAGTCCTATGGCGGGGTTTAATCCTGCTGGCCTAGGAATTGTTTCTACTCTTTACCAAACTTGTTTTTAATGTTTAAAAGCGGCATTCTGAAGCCAAGAGTCCCATTACATTCTCATGCTTCTTTTTTTCCTGTTACTATTATATTAATATGGTTGTTGAAGACATCTCTTCTCAGTATTCATTTGGTGTTTTTGCTCCACCTTTTGTGTAATATTTACTCATGAAAAGGTGACCATTACAATTGAGGAAAGAGTCTCAATGGTGTAAATTTAGCCCAATATCTGTGATCAAGTCCACAGCCTTTTTTAAAGTCAGTAATTATTAATGTTCTGCAGCAAACTTCAGTGTTGGAATATCCTTATTTAAAACTTAAAATAAATGCACAATTTACAAAGTTGTAAAGATAGAGTAAAATGTACAAAGACTGTCAGGTCCAAAGCTTCCCTTCCCCCAAAATGGCAGTGCTGGTGACATTGTCCTAAACAGGACCTTGGCCCAGGAAAAAGAAGGATTATTACTGGGTAAACAAGCCTAAAGGTTTCTGTCCACTAGACAAGCAGAGCTCTTAAGGTTTTTGTTTTGTTTTGTTGTCTTTTTTACCAGGAGTCTACCACAAAAGTGTCCCGGTCTGTCAGGAAGCCTCCCTATACCCTTTTGGGTGTGTACCGTCATGTGGATGAAGGACACCCCTGCACTGGTCCTGGGCATCTCTCTGACAATTCTCGAGGTCCACCTGGGAATGCCCCAAATGGGAATTCTCGTCCCCTGGACATTTACTCTAAATCTCTCCTATCCACTTACTCTGCTCCTGGCTGCCTCCCCGTCTGCTGTCTCTCTGATGCCTCTTGGAGCTTGCTCTCTAACCTTGGCTAACCACTGATATCTCCTCTCTTCCCTCTCCCCCAGGAGCTGCCTGTTCGTCTCTGTCCCACCCACCGGATCTTTCTGTTTCTGTTTCTCTCAGCTCCTGGAGCCTACTCTACAGAAGTCTAGCAGGTACACCCTGCAGCTTCTGAGGCCCTCCTGGGCCTCTCCCTCTCCTGGAGTTCCTCTTTACAACACTTTTCCCTAGGCCCCTCCCACCTCATTGTCACTCTGCTTCTGCAAGATCTCTTCTTTCCTACTCTATCTCTCAGCTCCCATCTCTGACCATGACTCTTCCCATTCAACATTAGAATGCTCACCTGCCTCCTCAATTCTCTTTCCTCCTTAGACTCAGAGATTCCATTAAAGTCTTGCTGTCTTACTGAAACAGTCTGGCCTCCATACAGACGAGATAATCAGTCTCAGTGGCCAGAAAATGGCCAAATTCTCAGATTGTGACAACTTACGCCACCACACAAGCAAATGACCCAAGAATCCCCTTTTCTCTAATCCTTCTCTACTCTTCTCAGAAGATCCCGCACTCTAAGCCTTGCCTGTTCTTTTCAGAAGATCCCACACTCTAAGCCTTCTCTGCCCTTTTCAGAGGATCCCACACTGTAAGCCTTCTCTGCTCTTTGAAGGATCCCTCTAAGCCTTCTCTGCTCTAAGCTGCTCTCGTCCCGCCCTCTGATCTTGGATTCAGTCTTAAAGATTCAAACATCATTGGGGTATAGATAATATTAAAAATGGGTTTTATACTTTTCTACTAAAAAGCTGTCTCTGGGGTTGAGCTATGGCCTCTCTCCAGAGCCAAGCATGCTTATTTAAAAGCCTCCTCCAAAGTCTCTGTGTCCTGGGTCAGGCTGGCCATTGATTGTGACAGGGAGAAGGAAGGCAAAACAGAACAGCCCAGGGCGAGATGCTGTGTGCTTTAAAACAGCTAAAGAGTGAGCTATTCCCAATAAGGATTACTGCTGCTTATCTCATACTCTTTTTCTTGATTTTATTTAACTTTCTGAATACTCCCTTCTCTTACTCTTACTGAAGTACAAATGTTATTTCAAGATTTATAAGACCATGTGTAAACTTTCAGTATCTCAGGATTTTTAAGGTTGCTGGGTGTGGTTTCTAAAAGATCTGTAATAAAGTTAGCTTAAAATTTGTAACAGAAAGGGTTAATAGGAAAAAATCTTAATTTGCTACAACATTCTTATATCAACTTGGATTCATCTCTTGTTTAGCAAAATAGACGTTTATAAAAAGGGGGAAGAAAAAGTGGGTGCCTGATGGCTCACTTTGGAATAAATAGCCACCATGTGGCTGGCAGCCAATGGGACTTCATCACCATCTTGGTTAAAGGGACCATGTGGTATAAGCCAACTAAGGCAGCACCCACAAAACTCCTCAGTCCCACTGAGCCCTCCGCTTCTCATTGTATCTCCTACTTTAGATTAAGGAGGCAACACCAGGCCTCCAAGATATTTTGGATTAGGATGGACTTTTCTATGATGATTTTTGTCCTGAGAGTAAAAAATAACAGATAAGAACAAAGTTTCTGGAATAGGACTTAAAAACATGTTTGATGATTAAGGTTTATGAATTCCTAAGGTTACAAGGTCTACTCTGGTTGTTGTAGAATATTAATTTAAGATGTGTTACATTTGTTTATGCTATAGAACATTTGTTTAATGATGCAAAGCTCTTTTGCATTCTTTTATGTTGCATTTGTTTAACTCTGTGAAGCTGTGATTCTTTACCTGTCTAAAACACCTGATTGGTCTAATAAGGAACTGAACAGCCAACAGCAAGGCAGGAAAAAGGATAGGCAGGGCTGGCAGGCAGAGAGAATAAATAGACGGAGAAAGCTGGGAGGAGAAGAAAGAACAAGAGAACATGGAGTAAGAGTGAAAGTAACATATACAGATAAAAGCCCAGAGGCAAAAAGTAGATGAGATAATTTAAAGTTAAGAAAAGCTGGCAAGAAACAAGCCAGGCTAAACGCTGGGCATTTATAATTAAGAATAAGTCTCTGTGTATGATTTATTTGAAAGAGCTGGGTGGTGGGGCCCCCAAAAGACCAAAGAGCAAAAGTAGAAAAAATAACCAAGAACACAGGTTAACAGAAAGTAACTTAGAGATGAAGTCTAACTACTTATGTCTTTGCTAACTGTGTTCAACGCCAAACTTCTAAAAACTTTCTTCAGATAAGGAACATGTTTGATGAAAAGGGATTATGGATTCCAAAGGTCCATTCAGGCTAGCAAAACCTAACTTGAAGATGTATGTCTAGCCTTTCTGTCTTTGCTAACTTTTTAAAGCTTTAGCTATTTGGATAAAGTGACTCATACAAGAAAAGTGTGATATTCTATAAAGGTGCACTAAGAAAGGATCAGTAAAGGTTCCCAGTCTCTCTGTGGACTGTATTTTTGGTTTAAAGTTTTATTTTGATGCTAAAGAATCTTCAATTAAATCTCCAATTCCAATTTTTAAGGCTCAAACTTAACAGGAAGGAAACTATAAAATTCTCATCTTATAAAAGCCAAGAACTTGTAAACTGTTAAAGATAATTAAGACATGAAAGTTATGGTCAGTTACCTTATAACTTTAGTTATGCTAAGTACAAATGTAATTCATTTATAGGAACAACCTTTAGCCTTCTGAACATGTTGTCAAGGTTAAGCCTATTTTATAAGTAAAGTTTGTATAAAATCAGGTATACTTAACAAATTCCATGACAGCCCTCAAATCCCTCAGAGAGATCTGGTGAAAAATGGCTTTTGAGGTATTTAATGAAAAAGCTTCCTGTGAGAGACAGAAATGCCAGCTCCTGGCTACAGCCCTAACATCTCCTCCAAAGAAGACTGGGGAAGGGGAGGCAGGGGAGGTGGACTTCACTTGGGAATGTGGTTCAAATACAGCTGCAACGGTCACTGGGTGAAGAACTGCCCTGCAGCTCACCAGCAGCCAGGCCCCTGCCCAAACCGTGGGAATCTGGAAAATCTACTGCCTTTGCTGGCCTTACCAAGGTAGGTGAGTTCCCCAGCACCTCCTCTTCAGGAAAGTTTCTTGGATCTTTCTAGGCCTGGTGGCCAAAAACTGATGCTGCCCCGGGACCTCTACCCCCAACAAAGACATCGAGATTACCATGGAGGAGCCCAGGCAGCCCATCCAGATAGCAGGTAAGTCTTCATCACTTTTGTTGTTGTTGTTGTTGTTTTGGTTTGGTTTGGTTTTGGGTTTTGGTTTTTTCGAGACAGGGTTTCTCTGTGTAGTTTTGGTGCCTGTCCTAGAACTTGCTCTGTAGACCAGGCTGGCTTGGAACTCACAGAAATCTGCCCAGCTCTGCCTCCCAAGTGCTGGGATTAAAGGCATGTGACACCACCACCCAGCCAAGTCTTCATCATTCTTAATCGATACAGAGGCCATTTGGTCTATACTTCCTACTCAAATACATTCTTCTCAGATCTCCGTGATGGCATTGGCAGTGGACCCTAGCTTTATCACAAGGTTTAGCTGACCTCAACCAGACCCTCCCACTAGGCTACAGTGCCAGATCAGTCCATTCATAGCTAGAAAGTCTGTTTCACCTTACAAATATTTTGGCTTTACAATAACTTGGGGTACAAAATTCATACGTGTTACTTGCTGATGGTACAAATTTTTAAAACTTTAAAAGGTTTAAATTATCTGAGTCTCGTAAATAAAAAAGGCTTTGAAGCGGAGACCCAATTAACTACCAGCCTGAACTGGTTCCACATGTAAAACTCAAGTCTTGCTACCTGGTCTCCCGCTGAGAAAAGCAGACTTACAGACAGGTTTGCCTTGCTGACAGGCTGAGAAAGGTAAACTCACAAAACAGACTTCCATGTCTAAAAAATAAAATGCATTTTATTATTCCTTTATTTAAAGAACTTGCTTTTTAATGCATTCTTTCAGTAATCAACACCTCAGTGGGTAAAGGCACTTGTCACAACCTAAATTTGGTCCCTTGAACTCACATTATGGAAGGACAGAATCAAGTCCTGCAAGTTGTCCTCTGACCTCACAGGAACACCTCGGCTGGCATGCACCTGCCCCACTCAGAAGATAAATAAATGAAAAAGTAATAATAAAAGAACGATGCAGCAAGAAAAACTAGTGATTTTAAACAAGGATACAAACATGCCCGTGAGCCCTACCACCTTCCATCCCCACAAGTAATGCAGAAGGACCAGAAAGTAAAGACCCCTTTATTTCCAGAACTGGTTTACAGCACACACTTCCCATGATTACTTGGCAGCCTAGATTCATTCTAACAAACTTGCACCAAGGATTTAATTAAGCAAACAGAAGACCTTCCATATTATCAAAAAGCTGAAATAGCTGAAGTGCCTTTCTGATGGGTGTATACTAAGGCATCTAGCGGCTCCCAGTATCAGCTCCCAGTAGGTTCTATCCTCACACCCCAGGCTGCTAAGGTGATTGAGCCCAGACACTGATACGCACTGGATGCTCACAGACACCAGAGACATGGCAGCTGGTGTTAGGCATCTCTGAAACTGGGGCAAAGAAAGATGAGGATTGACCCATCACTATGTAAAACCTCCAAGGGGGAGGAAGCTCAACCCCAAAGCATTCTGATTGGGTTCCTATGTCTAAGGCAGACAAAAGGAGAGGCATTAAGATTTTAAAAATAAATCATCCATTGATTTTATGTGAAATATCCAGAGAAAATCCTTTAAAAAGTGTCACCCAGTATGTGGAGAGGAAAAAATCAAAATCAACCAAACAAAACTTATGTCTACTTGAAATGCAGCGTGGGAAATAGATGTTAATATTGTTTTGTTTTGTTTTAAGTTAGTGTTTGGGAATGCAGTCGGGAGATAGGAATCTCCCACCAACCATGGGAAAGCGAGGCTAGAGGAAGAGCAGATGTCTGGCTATGAGGTTCTGCTTCGCCTGTATCTGGAAGGCTCAGGAGGGGCCGGGCACCTCACAGAACACAGCTCCTTCCACTGCGGGAAACGCACACCGGAGCTGGGACACCCTGACCCGCTGATGATCCGGTCATCGCCACACAATCCGAGCTGCTGGACCGGAGCGCTGAGGACTCCAGTCGGGGAGCAAGCCGCTTTCTAGCGAGCGATCGGACAGGACGGCAGGGTCGGACCCTTGGCCTTTGCCCACTGCCCGACGTCTCGGGGGCGCGGCAGGACACGGGGTCTCCAACACACGGCCCACCCACCGGGGATCAACCCGGCCTCCTCCGGAGCCAGCCACGGGAAGGCGGGGCGCCACAGGCTCCCTCCAGTCGCCGGCTCCCCTCGGCTCCACGCAGCCTCCGGCCTCGCCGCGCCACGCACACACTCAGCAGCTGGCTTCGGCCGTACCCTCCGTCCTCCCTCAGCGATCGCCGGCCGCAGCCGGTTCCCACGGGCTCCACGCAGCCTCCCTCCAGTCTCGTGGCGCCATGCACACTCACCATGGTGGCCCGGCGTCCGCGGTGTCCGCGTCCTCCCGTGGATGGCCCGGTACCCGACAGACGCGGGGCAAACGGATGCAGCGGGGCCGAGCCAGCGTCCACACCGGAAGAGACCCAGCCTGCGGAGGATTCCAAGATCCTGGACTTCAGAAACAAAACGTGAAAGCCCGCCCCCTCCAACCTTTCTAAACGTCTGATTGGAAGGTCTCACTATCGGGCTGCTGATTGGATGACTTTCAGATTCCGCCCCATCAGGCCCCAGCACTGCCCTGCGAAGCTGGAATGACAAGTTCTTGGTACAGTTGTACTAAAGTTGACCCTAAAGGGGACATTGCATTTAATCTCATATTTAAAGTCATACCGATTTATGAATCATATGTATGTATATTATTCTCAATAGAAAAGAACTTTATGGCAATTTTTGTTCCTAAGCTCTCTTCCCGAATTCTATATTTTAAAATGGGAAGCAGTCCCCTGAATCAGCAATATCCAATATAAAAAGGGGGAGTAACAGCCAAGTGTAATATTAAACTTTCTAGTATTAATATTAAAATAAAAACAGGCGATATTGATTGTAATAAAACCCAGTATATCCAAAATATTATCATTGTGTGGAATAGTTATTGTTACTGATATATATGTATATTTACATAGACACATATATTGTTACTGATTATATAATATATATTTTATATATAGTATATTATATATATACTGTGTGTATACACACACACACATACACATTTCCATTACTGTACTAAATCATCAAAATTCATGGAGTCTTCAGCAGATTTGAGTTCAGGTCTGTCACATTCCTCGTCTAAGGGCTATGACTTTCTTGACCTCAATAAGATAAGGGGCCTGAGAATCTCTCCCATTTATGTCATAGGTGAAGAAATACAATTCCCTGTCAATATTTCTCTTAGGTCCCAGTGAATGGGAGTAGTAACAGTGTTCTAAAAGAGAGCAGGGAGCTCCAGCCAGGAGGGGTCCAAAGGTGGGCACAGGAGGGAAACCCTTGTCTCCTGATCTTTCCACAGACTTGCCCTCTGTAGTTTAAATAGATTAAAAGCAAAGTTCCTTTTTTTTTTCCAGTTTGGCCTTGTATCTATTTGTCAGACTGTGGATGTCTGTTTTCTCCTGTATAAATTTAAGGACCCAACCATATGCACAAATGTCTGCAAAATGTCCTGTACAATTCAACATCATCTAGCAAGAGATCTAACTTTAATTAGTGGGAAGGGAAATTAATGCATACATAGCAGCTGCCATTTGCCAGGTAACTTAAAATTAGAATATCATTAAGTTGTGGCATCATGCCTGTAAGGGCACATTACTTTTCTATCCCTGGATAACACACCACTTCTACGCTTACTAGTTGGTGATTGGGTTGCTTCGCAATAGAGGTTCAGCTGGGCTACTTCTGGTGCATCTGGTAAGTGGATGTTTGTCAAGATGGCATGGCCTCAGAAGGGTGAGCTGGTATCAACCAAGGCATCTTTACCAAACCCCTTTAGGATATCTCATCTTTGCAGCAGGCTACTGTGAACTTGTTCTCATAGAAATGGAGGTATCTTGAAAGAGAAAGGAAAAACGTTCAAGACCTTTTCAGCCCAGGTATCAGACTAATGCACTTTAAGAGACACAAAGTTATGTGAGTTGTGGCCAAATGAGGTCAACTCAGTTGCAAAGTATAGAAAAAGATAACCACCTGTGATGGGAGCAACAGAAAAAGCATGTTGCCTAGGTCATTGGATGCAGGGAAGAACAAAGACATGCTGACATTTTTGCATCCGGTATCATTATGTCTTGTCTTATTAATAAGGTTCAACTGTTCCAAGTCAAGGAATTTACCAAAACAAGACTGGAATTCCACAAGTCTCCCTGGCTTTCAAAGTCCAACCACTGACTCTAGAACTTGTGGTTCACCCCACCTATATGGTCCTTTTAGGACCTGAATAGTGACCTTACTCAAAAGAGCAGGCTTTGTGTCCATGAACTATTCTTCATTATTGGGAATGATCTTTTTTGACAGAATACTTCTATAGCTTCTGCCAAGGACCTAAAATAATTTGGGGAGATGTTTGAGGGGAAATGTTTTCCTCAAAAAAAAAAAAAAAAAAAAAGAGTGTGGGGGAAAAACTGGAGAAATCAAGCACCAACCATACATTTTTATGTCCCATCACAAGAGAAATTTGAAGACATGTATAATGTAAGCCAGAGGCATGAAAATTCTTTTCACCTTTTTTTGGTATTTGTAGGATATTTTTGTTTGTGATTCAGGCAGGATGAAATTACTACACCTGAAACAACATATTACTATGAAAATAAGTGACTTAAAGACATATGGAGTGTCTGCTGAAATAGATAAGTTCAAATTATTTATCTCATCTTGGTTTAATTTTAGTCAGTCATATGCATCTAGAAATATATCTTTTTCTTTTACATTTTACAGTTCAGTGGAATATATGTTTTTAACATATGCCCTAAGGATTTCCTGAATTTCACTGGAGGTCAACTTAAATGGGTAGCCTAGTCACAGCACAGCCATATCTGAAGATTGCAATCCTGCTTTCATGGCATACATGCTCCGCTGGGTATCTCACAGCATACTGGCTTCTCTGTAGGTGTCCAAGTTACCTCCACTTCCAGTAAGTTGTGGTTTGATATCAGGACCTAAATTTCACGCATTTCACATTGAAATAGATTCTATCAAGATTCCTCCCAAAGGCTGAGAAGATAACTTTGTATGGTTTGCTGTCTGCCTTAACTAGAACTTGGTACTATATGTACACTTTTAAATTTGAATAATTACTGTCAGACCAAGTTTATTTTTAATTTGATAGATATATGTTAAATTTTCTGCTTTCGTTATATGCTTTTTTACATATTTTAGATGCTCTTTTATATTCTGTACCTTAAGCATGCATACATATTCATGCAGACACATAAATGCATACTCTAAAATCTTAGATTGTTTCTACAGTCCCACAATACCATTTCCATCATGCTTTTTGACCTTTTGCTTTCCTTTGAAAAAATGTTTTATATTAATAATGACAAGCTTCATTCATTCCTGAAATCACATCCTTAAAGGACTTAAACTTTAAAATAAATAAGTCTATACAAAATTCCATGTCAGTCAGTATTCTTTTCACTATGATTTTGACTGTATCCTTATCCAAAATCAAAACTGAGATAAAATTGACAGTTTGGCATCTTTTGCAGTGATTGCAGCAGTCCTAGCCAGCCTTGCCCTAGCCTTTTTCCACCTGCAAATTACTGAGAATTTTTGTTTACTATAGAAATGTTCTTGTTTACTGTAGGAACGTTCTTTGTTCTTTGTTTACTGTAGGAACGTTCTTGATCAACAAAATTATCCCCCAGTTTTGCAAGAGCAGTAAGCACTCTCCCTTGCTGAACCATCTCTTCAGCCCATTACATCTTTTTATCTACATGGTTTCATTCTCAAAACTTTTGATCAACTTCTGTTCATTCTGTTTCTTCATTTTATTCCTTAATCATTCAATCTTTGTATTATGAGTTTAGCAGGGGAGATATTTTGTCAAATGCTTCTTTGCATAGAATGAAATGATTACAAGAACTTGGCCTTTATTCTCTTAATGTTGTGTGGGATATTTATCGATTTGCATATGTTGACCCATTGCTACATCCCAGAAACAAATACTACTTGATCATCATGTATGATCTTAAAAAAAAAAAAAACCTCACTACATTTTATTTATTTTTATTTATTTGTGTGCATGTGTGACATGGCACACACGTGGAGGTCAGTGGACAATTTGCGGGTGTCAGTTCTCTACTCTCAGTGTGGGACCCAGGAATTGAACTCGAGTTGTCAGGATTGGTGGCAGGTGCCTTTACCTGCCAAGCCATCACAATAGCCCACAGTTGATGATCCATTTCATGTTCTGTTGAACAAACTTTACCATGTTTTTTTTAGGATTTTTTTTTATGTAGGTTCATTAGAAATATTGGCCTCTGCTGACTCCCCATGGGAGACCTTGCCATGGAGGAGGTGGGAATGGGGGGGGTTGTGGGGGGGAAGGCTGGGAGTGGGAGGAGGGAGGACAGGGGAATCTGTAGTTGATATGTAAAGTGAATAGAAAAGCTCTTTAAAAAAAGAAAGAAATATTGGTCTCTAACTTTTTCTTGCATTGTCTTTATTTTGCCTTGAAATGAGGTATTGCTGGTTTTTATAAAATAAGTATTTCTTTTAGCCGGGCGTTGGTGGCGCACGCCTTTAATCCCAGCACTCGGGAGCAGAGCCAGGCGGATCTCTGTGAGTTCGAGCAGCCTGGCTACAAGTAGCTCAAAAGCGCAAAGCTACGCAGAGAACCTGTCTCGAAAAACCAAAAAAAAAAAAAAAAAAAAAAAAAAAAAATTTCTTTTTATAAATGTATTTATTTATACATACATAGTGTTTGGGTGTTTTGTCTGTATGTTTGAACTCCACATGCATGCCTGGTGTCCTCAGAAGTCAGAAGAGGGCATTGTTAGGTCCCAGAAACCAGGGACAAATGGCTGAGGTGCCTACTAACATATCAAAGGAGACACTGGTCAGTTCTCCCATCATCACTGAACCTGTGGCTCCTCTCAGCACTTCTCACCCCTCCCCTTCCCCTAATCCTCTCCCTCCCACGGATAGGGCCCCCACTGCCTCCCCACCCCACCCCCCGGCCTGATCCCTGTATAACTCAGCCACTTTGGCCACTCCAGTCTCATGGCCCTGGCTGCCTCTCTTGGTCGGTGGCTTCTCTCTTGCTCTCCTTCCCTCTCTCTTCTCATGGACAATCTTCCTCTCTATTTTTAAGAGTTTAATGATTGGAGTTAAGTCTTTAAGTATTTGGTAAAGAAATTACAAGTGAAAACCTTATATTTTAGGCTTTTCTTTGGTGGGAGATTTATCACTATTATTATTCAGTCTTATTTCTGGTCTGTCTTTTTCTACACCCGAGTTATGTGGCAGGGCAAAGTTTCCTCCATCTTGTCTCAGCTGGAGCCATCTTTGGTTTAACATGAAAGTGGCCCCCAACCCCCATATTCAACCCTGCCATGAAAAGTCCCATGGGAAAGTATGCAACCCTGTTCTAGTCACTCAGGGTCAAAATGCCCCAGCTAACTGCATATTGTTTTTGGCTTCTGTTAAACTGCCTCCTTGCTCTATTTCCCCCTGCAACTGGCGATCAGGATGTAGTTTTTCTGTGATTTTTGCTTTTAAAAGCTCCCTGTAAGATACATTCCAGGCTGCTCTGTGAGAAGTGTTTCTCTTCAGGAAATCACCATGGATTAATACAGATTCTCATTTCAGATTTTGGTTGTGCTGAGTGGTCATTGGGTCTCTACCCTACAACATTTGCAGGTCCCACTGACATCCTTTCAAGGTCCTCTCCCGTTGACCAACACCAAGGTCTCCACATGGGCCATAGCCTTTGGGGGGTGGACTTCCTCCCAGGGGTGCCCAACCTGAGATGTCCCAGAGCTGGCTCCAGGAGAGAAGGTGTCAACACTTGCAGTAATCCAGGCCTCTCCAACACCCCTATCTAAATTTCCCTCAGTGAGAGCTGCCTGGCTGTCATCTCTGGAGGTGGGCCATGGGGATGCCCTGTGATGTACCCGTTCAAACAATTGGACCCCGTAGCTATGGGATGGCCCACCTGTCTAAGAGCTGTGGTATCTGCCACTATTCAGACAAACTAACTCCAGGCCAGGATCCTTTTGATCTGCCCACTTCTGCCTTCTAAGTGCTGGGATTAAAGGCATGCGCCACCACTGCCTGGCCTGGGTTAGGATCTTATATTCACAGCATCCCATGTAGTTGAGGCTCTCTTCTGAGGAACACCAGACTTCACTGGCTGTCTAATGCCCATGTGACCAAGTACCAGGTGTTTTGTAGAGTCTATAGATGAAGATGAAAAGACTTACTACCTTAATAATGATTGTACCACAGAACAAGACATATATTTATTTATACTTTTCGTTTCTTTCAGCCAGGCCTCAAGGAGCTGTGAATATGTATTTGTGTATGTTAAGACATATACTTTATTACTTCAATTTTGCAGGACCCCAACTTTCACTTATTGATCATCTACTTTGCTTCATGTTTCCTCCATCTGCCTTGGTTTGTTTTCTACTGCTGTAATTTCACTCCTGAGACCAAGTATCAAGAAAATAAACTTTATTGTTCTGGATGCTTGAAATGGCTGCATCTTCTGTGGGTCTTTTTACTAGTGTGGACTGAGGTAGTGCTTCACACAGTGAGACCCAGTATGATGGACAGCTCCTTTTATAATGTTCTTAGATAATTCATCAATCCAATGGTTTGTGAATGCCCAAAATTATGTTGACATTTGCATGTTGCATGTTGCATTTCAGATGTTCTCCACAATGACAGGAAAGTGCCACCAACACTGTCCAGATAGATGATTTCCTGTGCCTACAAGCCCTTGGTCTACCCCACCCTGCTGGGCCTACAGGAAGGACGGGGACTTACTTCTCAAGACCAGGTTTTGGGAGACGCCCTCGAAACTTCTGAGCTACTGGGATGCAGCTGAGGAAAAGCGTCCAATCTGCCACCTGTGTGAATAGATGTCGTGTGTGTGTGTGTGTGTGTGTGTGTGTGTGTGTGTGTCTCCGTCCGTTCCTGGAAGCCAGGAGAGATGTCAGGTTCCCTGGAACTGGGGTTACAGTTACAGGTGGTTGTGACCTGCCTGATGTGGGTGCTAAGAATCACAGCTCACAAAACTCAGGTCCTTGGGAAGAGTAGGATGTGCTCTTATCTTCTGAGCTCTCTCCAGCCTCACTTTTTTAAAAAACTTTATTTAATGTTGAAAATTTTTAAAGTAGGTATTTAGAATTTAATGCTATTATTTCAACCACAGCTTGAATTCATTACAAGTTCATTCCATGTCTTTCTTAGAACTCCATCCATAAACTTGCATTTGTATGGTATATGGAACATATGCATGGTGTTTCACGTGTTACAGTGTGCATGTGGAGGCTAGAGGCAGCCAATGGGTGTCCTTCCCTATCACTCTCAGCCTTACCCCCATAAGGATAGGTTCTCTCATTAAACTTGGAGCTCACCATTTTGAGAGTAGGCTGGCCGGCCAACAAGCCCTAGCAATCTTTGCTCTGCTCCCCAGAAAGGCATCCAAGGCCATGCTTAGCTTTTACATGGGTACCTTTATTCATTGTTTTAGAGTTACTTGTGTGTGTGTGTGTGTGTGTGTGTGTGTGTGTGTGTGTAAGTGATCAGAGACATAGGTATTTTTATTCATACTTTTGAACTTGTCTTCATGCTTATACAGCGAGTGCTCTTACCCAATGAGCCATTTCTCTAGCCCAGTTTTTTTTCTTTTGTTGAGAAAGTCAGTGAAGTCAGCAGTGTTTGTAACGACACACAACACCATGTACTGTACATGCAATTACATCCTTTCCCAGTAATACTAAGCTTTGGCATTATATCATAAAATGGATTGAGGATAGTTCTTCCTCCTTTTCTATGTCTTGACTATTAAAAACAAAATACTAATTTTTGAAGGACCCAAATGGTAACATTATGGCGTGATCTCCAGCTATCATCTCCCAGGAATAATCCGGGGAAGCCACGTCAGGGAAGCAACAAAGACGGTGACGGCTCAGAGGGTGAAGTGAGCTTCACGGGGCGGGGCCAAAAGCCCCAACTGGAGACCAGACGGAGTGAAGGAGATAACCGACTGCAGGCAGGAAAGGACGAAGTTAGGGCATCCTTGTGTGCAGCATGATTCTAGAGGAGACTATAAAGACTCCTCCACACACCCTGGAAGAACTGATGCACACTTCCACCAAAGTGACAGGATAGGAAATTAACACACAAAATTCAGAAGCCTTTCTACACAACAATGACAAAAACACTGAGGAAGCAACCAGGGAAAGAATCCTACTCATGACAGACAGACAGACAGGAAGGAAGGAAGAAAGACAGGAAGGAAGACAGGAAGAAAGAAAGACAGGAAGAAAGAAAGACAGGAAGAAAGAAAGACAGGAAGTTAGGAAGTTAGGAAGTTAGGAAGGAAGGAAGGAAGGAAGGAAGGAAGGAAGGAAGGAAGGAAGGAAGGAAGGAAGGAAAGAAGGAAGGAAGGAAGGAAGACAGAAAGACAGAATCCCTCTCCAACCAGCACCATACTATTCTACTAGTTAGCCAAATTAAGCTGTTCCTAAGAGCAGCTTGGTGTTTTATTGCGTGAAGAGACACCATGACCACAACTCATATAAGAAAAAACATTTCCTTGAGGCTGGCTTACAGTTCAGATGTTCAGTCCATCATCATTATGGCAGGAAGCATAGGGGCACACAGGCAGACATGGTGCTGGAGAAGGAGCCAAGAGATCTACATCCAGATCAGTAGGCAAGAAGAGACACTAGGCCTAGCTTGACATTTGAAACCTCAAAGCCCACCCCCGGTGACACACTTCCTCCAACAAGGCCATACCTCCTAAATGTGCCACTCCCTGGTTCCCACTCTCACCTGCATGTCACAGGACCACACAGACACTCCTAGAGCCAGAGGGACCCGCACCTTTCAGTTCAGAGCAGCTGTGCCAGCAAGTCATTTCGTAAGGATTCTTGTTATTTCTTCTTTTCTGCTTTTTTCTTTGTTTTTTACTTTTATTTTTTGAGACAGGGTTTCTCACTGTAGACCAGGCTGGCCTCAAACAGAGATCTACCTGCCTGTACCTCCCAAAGGATTAAAGGTGTGTGCCGCCACACTCGGGGACCATAAGTTATGTGTCTGTATGTGTGGCTGTGCACATGGGTGCAGATGCCTGTGAAGATCAGAGGGACTGGACTCCTTGGAGCTCCGGGCAGTAGTTAGCTGCCTGGCTGAGTGCTGGAACTGAACTTGGGTTCTCTGCAAGTGCAGTGTGTGCTCTTAACCACTGAGCTCTCCTCCTAGTTACTTTACCCACTTCAATTTTTTTTTCAAGGTGGATTTAATATTTAATCCTTATTCTTTACCTTTTATTTTTAAGTATGTGCATATGTGCACAAAAATGCAGGCGTCCAAGGAGGCTAGAGAATGTTTTCTGGATCTGGAGTTATAGACGGTTGTGGTCCACCTAACATGGGTGCTGCAAATTGAATTCTGGTCCTCTCCAAGAGCAACCTACACCCTTAACCACTGAGCCATCTTCCCAGCCCCTTAACCTTGCTGGATCCACTCTACTTCCCTCCCACTCCTAAACTGAAATCTGAGCACACACCACCATAGTACCCTTGGTCGGTTATTCTCCAACAATGACTGAAGTCACAAGGGCCACTGCTATGGATAGCATGGCAGCTGCACAGTGGTTGATTTTACAGTTAATGCTCCACTCAGGGAACAGTACGGGACTTATACCAGGCACTATGCACCCCAGGCCTGAGGTATTATTTTCTAAACTACACACTGCTACCACACTGAAGTCTCATTTGCACACTGCAAATACTAAGAAAAATGTAAATCAACAAAGCAGCATGTAGAAATCCCATACAGTAACATAAGAAACATGAAAACCAAGACAGCAGAATTCCTCCAAAATCACTAGCCTGGCAACAGTGGCATCTAGTGAGGAGTCAAATGGAAGCCTGACAAAAACCTTTAAGTATGGTCAAGATACGAAGAGCTGACTGAGATAAGGAAGGTGATGGGTGACACGACAGAGAGTGAGTAACAAAGAGATAGAAATACTAAAGAATTAACATGTAGTGCTGGAAATAAAAGTAAGTCAAATAAAAACTTCTATGGGAAGTCTCAGCAACAGAGTTATAGGCGGAGAAGGAAAAGAATTTGATTCTAAAGGCACAGAAAACATTTCCAAGAGAATCGGAACACAAAATTCCCCAGAATTAGAAAGAGATACCAATCTAAGCACAGGAGGCATTTCAGACACCAAACAAATGACCAGAAAAAAAACAACCTGCTGTCACCTTATAACAAAACACTAAATGTACGGAACAAAGAAGTATGTCGAAAGCGGCAAGAAAGAAACGCTAAGACATATATAGAGGCGGGTCCACCAGATCACTCCACAGAAAATTTAAAGGCCAGAAGATAAGAGCTGCCTACCCAGTATTCTATACTGAGTGAAACTAGTCACTATTAAAAGAAAAACTTAAAAACTCCTTGATAAAAATAGACTAAAGGAATTTATGACCACAGTCCAGCTCTACAGAAGATACTTGAAGGAATACTTCAGACAAAAAAAGAAAACAAATCCACGAGGCCTCAGGAAAGAGTAAACCATGCTACAGTAACACTAAGCAAGAGAGGAAGAAAAACACTGAACTACACAATCAACACAATGGCAGGTAACACTGACTTAGATTTGAGTGTTGAACGTGGGGAACCCGTGGCACTCAGGCAGCTAGAAAGGACTGCTGGGTCCTCGGCTCTCAATAGGACAGCCACGTCACCCGCCTCCCCAGGCCCAGAGAGCACTGCTAAAGAGAGGGTGGAAACAATCTATGCACAAGAGCCAGCCACGCATCACTAATTAGACGCAGTGGGTTGGGAGAAAAAAAAGTAGGGAGGTGAGCATGTTGGGGATGCCAGAGGAATAAAAGGGGGGGGGGGCTGCGATTAGATATGACCAAGATACATTACTTACACAGAGGAAACTATCAAAGAATAGACAACATTCTATTAAAATAAAACAAAACTACCCAACCTCTTGGAATAATCCTAAAAAGGAAGTAAAAGACCTCTATAATACAAACTTTAGATTATCCAAGAAGAAATTTTATTGTTGAGATCCCTCATGGTCATGGATTGGAAAAACATGAAGTCTAGATGGGACATGAACTCAGACATTTTTTACTCTTTTTTTTGCCAAATGGATCCTCACCTAGACTACAAGCAGTTTTAGTAGGTGGTATGGCCCAGCTTCCCAGATGCTCTGTCAGTGTATGGTTTAGTAGGGATGGCTACCCACACCTAAGATCCCTGGGAGTCTTGGGCCACAGAAGTGAGTCATTTCCACAGAGATCATTGATCATTGTAGCCACCAGCAATCTCTCTTTTTCTTCCTTCCTTCCTTCCTTCCTTCCTTCCTTCCTTCCTCCTTCCTTCCTTCCTTCCTTCCTTCCTTCTCTTCCTCTCTCTCTCTCCTCCTTTCTTTCTTCAACAATTTGGTCCTCCCTCCCTTCCATCTGTCCGTCCATCCTTTCTTCCTTGCCTTGATGGGATCTCTTCAGATGCAGGGCCTACAAGTTAAAACCTAACTACTGATCTTTCAGCAGAGCAATAGTTGTTTATACTGTTGCTTTAGTGTATACAAATGGCATACAGTCTACACAGATGACTCCAATGTTTCAGTCTTCTCAAGATACTGAATTATATCAACCTGCGCTAGGTGCTAGGTACAGGGGCACTGTCCCAGCCTCACGATGTCCTGTCCAGAGGGTGGGCACAGATGTAGGCTCGCTTTTCAAGGATCTGCTTAGACACTTTCTTAATCTGTTCATCCATGTTTTCTGGAGCATCTGTGAGAGGAAAACAAGGCATGGTAATCCTTTTGCAATATGGTAATGCAAACAGGTCTAAGGAGTGTTTTTACCTAAGTTAGTTCCCCATTGGAAAGCTATATCCAGGGATACCCTCCTTTAGACCCCAGGTCTTATGTGGGAAGGCCCTACTTGGTAACTGGCTCCCAGAAAGGCTGTTTCACTACCCTCCACAGTGTACCACAGTCCTGCAAGCCATGTATGGCCCCTCGGCTGGGTTCTAAGCTGCAGGCCATACATCTTCAGTAAGGACTGTAATGGCCCTCTCCACCGTAACTGGTAACAGGGCCAGCCTCTTCAGACTGCCATGTCAAGGAGAACCTGGTTCTATTTCCAAACATGGACAAGCAGTTACAAAAGAGAAAAAGCATTTCAGATAGAAGAGCTGGCCTAAAGTAGTATGTTTTATTATTATTTCCATAAGGCCAAGGCTTTTGGAGAAGCCATTTCACCACCTCTATGGCACACGGCAGTTCCATAAGCCATTCTGGCCAGAGTCTGCGGCTGAAGAGACAGGCACAACGCCGTTTCCTTCTTTTGGGACCTCTCCAAAACAGACACCAGCATATCCTACATAGGAGGCCTTAGTACACAGGGATGTACCTGACCTGGCAAGCCCTCTACTGTGAGCCCAAACCACTTTCCTGGCAGCAAGCTTTGGGAGGAAGTAAGGCACCGACAGCTATGGATGATGGCTGGCCCTGGGTACTTGCTTTCCCATAGGCATCTCACTCACACTTGTCCAGCTGAGACAGGCTGAAGAGATTCTGGAAATAAGCTTCCACACAGAACATGTTGGCCAACAGAACCTAGACAACCAAGTTCAGAAAGGACAGCAACTGAGAGCTCTGAAGTTGGTCTTTGAACTCAAAGAATCCCAGCATATTGCCACACTGGGCATGACATCTTGGGCAAAAAAGCCTGGCTCAGAAGTTACACAGCACCCTGACCAAATGCAGGCTGACCAGGAGCAAGCCCCTCAGGAACTCCAAGATGGCGTCTGTCTCTGTGAAGTGTGCACCCATGGGCTATTCTGGAATGACGTGTGTCAAGAGGCTGGTAACCATGAGTTGCTAATGACTAAACCTGCTTGCCCCTGCAGGGTGAGGAAAGTGTAGTGCAGGTAATGAATGAGGGTGGCCTTGTCACTCACCTGTCTCCTGTAAGAGACTAAAGGCCAGATCAGGAACAGCACCGACACGGCCATGCCACAGCAAACTCACCCACCATCTCTGCAGCTACCCCTTGGTCCTGGAGACTCAGTCTCTCTTGGGCAGGACTCTCCAACAGGCCACACTACCCAGTCTCTCCCTTCCTCAGCTCCAGGCTTCATTAAAACGCAGTGGATAAAGGGCCTGTCCCAGTAGCCACGACCCTGACAACTCATTATGGAGTCTGTTTAATATTTCCCACGTAGGGCTGTGCAACACTTACCTCATGATCATGATTCCGGAGCCCAGTTCGGATGGAGCGGCTGGCCCGTGACAACACAGCTGTCATGCCATACAGGTTGATGAGGATGTTGGCTACCCGCTTCAACACCAGCTGTTCCTCTACAATGGTCTGAGGACAGAGGTTCAGAGTGCTGAACAATGATGCTTTTCCTTTCTCTATATTTGGACACATGTCAAGGCTTAAACAGGTCTCAGAAACTTGTCCGATGCCTAGTGTGCTCAATGTCACCTTCAGCAAGACTCCCCACAGAGATTAGCTCCTGTGTTCAGCCCCAGGTAAGTAGTCCCTCCAGGTATTCCAGAGAGCCACTCTGGTTGGAAGGTGCTTAGAACACTGTGGATAATTCACCTAGCAGGGCCCCTCCACGGGCAGTGCTGGCTAGCAGTTCCAGCCCCATGCAGATCAAGATTTCTGTTCTAGGCCTGGACTCACAGGTGGGCAATGGGCCCAAAGTAGTCCCATGGCGGGAGTACCAGAAGGGGAGGCAGTATCCCATACCCAACAGGACCCATTTACCTTTCCAAAACGGAGTAACAGGGTCTCAACGGTCCGACCAAAGTAATACACATTTTCCTCAAGCTTGTTGGCACTGTCCTATTAGTGAAGAAGACGGACTTAGTATCTCTTCCAGAATGTTCCATTTGACCCACCTAATATTCACAGTCTGGAGCTCCAGGGAGACAGGACAGGGATAGAGTGGGGAATCTGAGTGTTCCCAACTTTCCTAGAGGATCCTAGATGCTAGTCACATCCTTCTGGATTAGGACTACCTTGCAGGAGGGGACCCAAATGTAGGAAGTACAGGTGCTGGGCATACTTACTCCAAGACTGGGGTGTACAAGGCCAAGTCTGCCTGACAGTCCCATGTCCACAGTTCGGCCCAGCGAGTCCCGAAGCTTCCGACCAATTGTCTCCATGACTATGGTCACATTGCCTCTTTTAAGCTCTCTGCAGGAAGTTCACAGTCTTGTGACTTAAGACCCTACAGCTGGCTCCCACTGATCAAGAGTATGGCACCATGGAACTCGGTGCTTTTCTAGAGCTGAGCATGTGGGTTTCATGCAGGGTGGCTTTCTCCTCCCAGCAGAGGGAAGCCTGTTGTACGGTCAGCTTCCAAACAGTTAAGGAGCCTGCAAAATCCTATTAGCAGGGATCTGATTGCTCTGCCCTGGAATGAGGGCAGAGGAGATAAAGAGGGGCAGAGAAGAGAAACTAGTCTCAAACTTGCCACCTGTTAGCTGGACACCTCTCATTCCATGGCTTCTGGATGTCTCAGCAATCCAGCCAACGTAACAAGCATTTTCAAACACCAGGTACCCTCCAGGGTGGGAGATGAGCATCAGCCGGGGGGAGAGGGGGTGGAATGAGGACAACTTGGGCAGGTTGCCCTCCCTGCTGCTTTTGGTGAGGGGCAAGCTAGAGGTGTGGGCTTCCAGTCGCTGTCACCACTGTGCAGAGATAGTGCACGTGCTTGTGCAGCTTTGCAGTGAGCCTGTGTGCAGGCTGCACTCCCCACCCGCTGTTCCAAGACTGGGACCAGTAACTGATGGGAAAATAGCACCTACTTGATCCTTGAGGTCAGGATGCGTCCAGCATGCTGCAGGCCTGTCAGGGCAATGAACAACCGAAGAATCTCATTGGTTCCCTGTGGCCAGAAGTGTGAAGGTCAAAGCAGCCCAGCAGCGCAGGCTGTGACTGACAAACCCAGCCACTCCCCACTGTCCACGCGGCAGAGGCTGTCACTGAAGCAGCGTGAGAGCAAGCACAGAGGCAGGCTGTGGCCTGGTGTTAGAGAACACACAGGAAGGGTAGTAAGGCTGACCAGATGTATGGCCTCCCACTGGGACTTTTACCTCTCATAGCCTGTCCTGCATGGTCCATACCTTTCTTTAGGTCCCAGAAGCCTTATTAAAACTGAAGCCAGATTTCCCTGGGTAATAAAGGGATGTGATGACCAGGACACAGAAAGTGTGGAACAGATAACCCATGGCTTTCATTTAGACCAGAATTCTCAGGGAAGCTACAGACAGCTGAGTATCAGTATCTGGAAGCTCCTCAGGGGAAAAAACACACACACACACACACACACACACACACACACACACACACACACACACCCCTTCTTCATGATTCTACTATAGAATAGGAAGCTGTAGGCCACTGACCCAGGCTTCACAGCCAGCATCATCAGCACCATCCTGTAGTTGGACTGGCACCAAGGGGAGAGAAGTTCCCCTGGGAGGAAAAGCTGGGCATGGAGGTTCTTCTGATACTGCCCCCAGCTCTAAACAAAGTCGGCCTCACATCAAAACTTGCCCATTTGTCTATGAATTATGGCCTCAATAGCAAACCCTGCTAGACCATACCACCTTAGCCAGGATCTTTGAGAAATCCAGCCCTCTCCCTGCAGGAAGGGCCAATAGAGAGGCAACTCCCAGACAAAATGACGTAGACATGCCGGACTCTTCGGAGAGCCAACCCTTCTGCTATTAGGCTGTGCCTGATAAGGCAGAGATGTTGAGTGGGACCAAAGGACCAAGGAGAGCTTTGACTGGAGCCAACAAGAGTCAGCTTAACTTCAATTTACTGAGAGTGAAATCATAACCTAGTGAGCAGAGGATGGAAGCAGAGTGGGAGCTGGGACCGGAACCCGACTCTCCCACATGTGACCAATCCTGTCCAGCCAAAAGGAACTTGGCAAAAGCACAGCACTCACTGGGAAGCTATGGACCAGTGGAAAGGGCCTTCAGGAGTGTGACCTGAAGGGGCTGTTTGGGCTCTCCCAGCCTAAGCTCCCTCTACATAGCAAGGGAGGGTGGAAGCACTGGTGTTTGGTTAGGAGGGTCCGACCAGAGGCAGGCCTGCCTGCCCTGTATCATTGTAGACCATCTCTGGGGACTCAGCAGCCGCTCTCAGGGCTAGGAAGGCTGGGAGAAACACAGGACATCACTAAGGGGGTGTAGAGGGAAGTACAGTCAGCAGAGACACTCACCTCAAAGATGAGGAGGATGCGGCTATCACGCAGTATACGCTCATAGGGGTAGTCCTTCATGTAGCCTGAGCCCCCAAGGATCTGCAGAGCCTCGCTCACACACTGCCAGGCAGCCTCAGAGCTGAACACCTGCCACAGATCCAGACAAAGTTACAGCCTGGTGGGAGTGCTCCACAACCAAGTCATTGATCCCCTTGGGTCTTCTAAGAACAAGACCTAAGCTATGAAGAGCTGCTGCCCAGGATGCGGCTGGAGAATGTGTGGAAAACCTGAGCTTGGAGATGAGTGGTTCCAGGAGGAACTTTCCAGGTAAGCACAGGCAAGTCCTTTTGCCTTCTTGGACTGGTGACCAGCCTGTGTGTTCCATCCCTAACATGACTTGTCATGCCTCTTGTGCCAACTCATGTGCTTTGTAAGTCACCCAGATTTCTCCTTCTTAGGAAGTGTGACCATTCTTGCCATCCACATGGGCTTCCATTTTGCTCTTATGACCACTCTCTACTGAACATCCTATAGTTAGCATGTGGAAGGGGGTCAGCTCTTGGGTACCAGTCAGTAGCTGGAAGTTACGAGGAGAACATGAGAATGAAATGAATCCCACCCAGCACACAGCTGCCCCTGTTCCTAAACTTAAGCAGGACCACCTCAGACTCTCCAATGCCCATTTCTCTAGGTTGTCACATCCTCCAGCATTTCTCTTAAGAATTCAAGTCCAGAGGCCAGTTTAAAGTTAGGTTGTCATCTGTATTATAGCTTTAAAAAAAAAAAAAAAACCTTTCTCAACCCCACCTTCTAGCCCACTCCAAGTCCTTTAAGTCACCTGCCAATTCCTAGAAACACTTTCTACTCTGGACCCCCAGTGGCCACACAGGACCTGGACTCAGAAGCACTCAGTATCAGGCAACTGGCAGCCTAAAGGTCCTTTCCTAAGATCCGGAGAGGGCAAGGGAAACTAAGAAACAGAACACCTACCCACAAAGACAAGACCAGTTGTCAACACCTACAATTATCTCAACTATCATAACTACAAATGCCCAGACACCGGAACAAAAATGCAAACATTAACAGTCAAGACAGTGTGCATCCACCAGAACCCAGTAACCTTACTACAGGAGACCCTGAGAAGTTCCACACAGCTGAAGTGTAAAGAGGACATTAAAGAGGTTATGAACAAACCCCTTAAGGAAGTCTGTGAAAACACAAACAGTGGAACAAAATAACGAAACAGTTTAAGACATGGAAGTAGAAATAGAACCACTAAAGAACCCCAAACTGCACTAAAACTGGAAATGGAACATTTGGAAAGCCAAACAAACCCTCAGAGGTCAGCCTCACTAACAGAGGACAAGACATGGAGGAGAGAATGTCAGGCGTTGAAGGCAAGGCAGAAGACGGTCAAAGAAAATATTAAATCTAAAGAACCCAAGCACAAAACATCCAGAAAATCTGGGACACCATGAAAAGACCAAATTTACAAATAATAGGACTAGAGGAAGGAGGAGAAACCCAGGTCTAAGGCACAGAAAGTATTTTCAACAAAACTGAAGGCAATTTCTCCATCTCCAAAAAAGGACCCCAAACAGAAGCAGCAGGAAACAGATATCTACATACATATACTTTTGACTGTGCTTGTTCAATAGGAATTTGACTGTTTACCTTGACTGTACCTTGATATTATGAAACTAACCAATAGTAGGTGACATGTTAGGTACTGTAAGCTGCTTATTAGCACCTTTTGCTTTCATAAAAATTTTATGTTGGTGTTTTTATTATCTCCATTTTATAGATAATAGTGGAGGCTGAGAGATATCAAGTGACTTGTTCTAGGTGACACAGTTAGGAAATAGCAAATCCAGGATTCGAGTCCAGGCTCCACAGTTTACTTCTGCTGTTTTGCATGTAATGGCCAACTGGTGCTTTTCCCAGGTCTTCCCTGACTTCAACACTTCCATGTCCTTGGAAGATGCCCAGTTTTAGGAAACCCAAGATGACTGATTGTGGGAGCCCACAAAGGTTTCCTAGTGAGATCTGAGCTTGCTTTAAACAGCAGGGCTGCGTTAGGGGATGGCTGGACCACATGCATGGTCACCAGGTGTCTGGGATGGTCTGCACTTGGCTGTGCTGGAGGAGGTCTTTTGCTCCACCCCTTGGCATTCCTTTAAAAGCCCTTTAGTAGAGACAGAAGGGACTGGTGAGTTTGGACCCAGGCCATCCTGAGGCTATACTGTGTTTCTAACTGTCTCTCTCCTCTATATTTCTATCTACCTATTCTTCATTTCTCCCTGCTCAAGAGAGGACTGATTTACATATAAACTCACAGGGACTATGGCAGCATGTACAAGACCCTGGGGGAAAAAGAGGGGCTAGTCTCCCTCAACTGATCTCTTTGGCCTCTCAGATACAGCTTTCCACAGTCAACTATTTAGTAAATAGAGCCACAATTACCTCTGTAGTGTGCAATATCCAGTTCACTTATTATTAATAAGAAGGGGTGGGGTGGGGGTTGCTGGACAGTGTGAAGAGAGTGAGAGACTTTGGAGCACTCAGCCCTAAATGCCTTTACCATTGCCCTACTCTTAAGGCTCAGGGATGAATGTGGAAGAGGAAGTACAAAGATTATAAGAGCCAAAGGTAGTAGATGACTTCAAGAAAACAGCTTCCAGACCAAATAGGACTGATATACATATAAACTCACAGGGACTACAGCAGCATGTACAAGACCTATGTAAGTTCAAGCCAGACAGAATCCCAACATGGAGAAAGGAAAGTGGGCACCAAGTCTTACCCCTAGCCAAGAAGAAACTGACTGCTGCTGGGAGAGGAGAAATCAGTTTTTTTCAATGGAACGACACTGGCCTATCACCCACCCTCTACCCAAGCCCCATGCTCAGTCGTTGGCCAACACAAACCAGGCTCCATGGTTACTTTTTCATGGGAGCGGGTTTTTGTTTTTAAAGAAGAGAAAGAACATGAAGTTAAGTGGGTAGGGAAATGGGGGAGGATCTAGGGCAGTTTCAAGGAGAGGAAAGTATATGATCAAAATAGATTATATGAAATTCTCAAAAAATAAATTAAAAAAATACTTAAAAAATTAAAAAACAAAACAAAAACAGAGGGTTGTGAAAATAAACTTAGAGGCTCTTGCTATTAAATTAGGTATATCAGAGAACTCCGTGGAGCCAAGGGAAATAGTTCCACCTGACAGTGATGACCCAAAGATAATGGATCTGGCAGAAAGGTCGCTATGATGGAGAGCAGAACAGTGGGAAACAGCCAATGCCACAGAGGTAAAGACGGTGACTGCTGTATGCTGTGGGCCAGGTTCTGTCTACTCATGATCCTAGATTTGCTTGTTTAACCCTTAGGTATCCAACTGCAGAGAATTTCATATAATCTATTTTGATCATATACCACTGGTACCCCACGCTGCTATCTGACAAAGGTATGGCCCAGAGGTAAAGCTAGGGGAATCCTTATTGCAGCAAAGTCAGTAGCCACCTTGAGAACTATGGTGTGAGGAAGCCCCAGGGACAGGGATATAAACTTGGGCCTGCTCTAGACTCCAAAGCTTGTTTTAGAGCATTTCCTACTTGCAGTGTTTCTGGACCCTTTAAGATAGATAGCAACACTGGGCGACTCAGGCCATGGCCTAAGAGGCAAACTGGCCCTTTTACACACCAAAGAAATCAAATTCTTGTAACCAGTGACCTCTTTTTACTTCATTAAACATGTTATAAAAGAAAGTTCCGATCAAGAGGAAAGGCTATCACTCTGAAAATAATGACATTCCTTCCTTGAAGAGCCCAGCTAACTTACATGGATATAAAGTTTTGACATCTGGGCCTTGTCCTGTTGCTATAGACTAGAATCAATCAGTAAAAATGGGCACAATCCGTACTGAGAAGCAGTGAGCTGCCCTGTAGACTCACACTCAGGTAAGCATAATTCTGCATTACTTCTCCCAGCTTCTCCCTAGGGCCCTGCTAACCCAGAAAGCTGCACAGGTACAAATCATAGGTCAAGTCATTCTATCATCTACCAAGAGGATGGCTGACAATGCCATGGATCAGAAAGGCTGTATCTCCCCCAAGTGCTAGCTCTAGTTGAGCTGGGATTACCTTCACCATGGCCGCCTCAATAGAGCAGTCGGGAAATCCTGGTTGGTCTAGCATCCCCGCAGTGAGGTAGGCCATGCTTTCCATTACATAAGCCTTCTGAGCCATTAGCGCAAACTTTTCCTGAAATGTTCAGAAAAATAAAATCAAGAAGTGATCTGCGCATACATAGGCTTAACTCCTATCCCTCTTTTCGAGAAGCAAATTACATGAGAAGCCTTGCTATCCCAGTGGCAACCATGCCTTGTACAGTTTTCTTCCTATGTACAGAGAGCCACCACTGAAAACCTCTTCCCATCCAGTGAAGCAAAGTCTTCAGTACCTGAATCAAACCAAATTCACTGAGATTCCTACTGAACTGCTTCCTTGTGCAGGCATACTCAGCCGTCAGTTCTAAAGAAGAACAGAGTTGTCAAAACAAACAAAAACGCAAAATCAACTAACAAACAAAAGGTTTTTGAATACTGGAAAAGTACTTCCTAAGACCAGCATGATGACCCTTCAACACCCAGAAGGAACTATGAGAGCCTTGTCTTTGAGATGAGAAGCCCTGGAGCTCGAGCTCCTACTTTCTAGAATTCTTGGTCCTCGTGGGGCCTATAGGCAGCCAGGAGGGAGTTAAGAACACAGAATGTTGAGTCAGCTGTATGGGTGTGGAGGAAACACTCTACCTCTTTTAACACACTACCTGCCTCACAGAAATGCTGTGATGCTACAGAGGAGGAAGGCTGGAGGCAGCTAGCATAAGCCAGGTGCACAGGGCATCCAAGAAAGATGCAGAAGCGGGCCTACTGATACTCAACCACAACACGAGGGTACCTTCGTGGCAGAGCTCTGGTTGGGGCCTTCATGTGCACGCTGTTGATAGCACCGGAGTCTAAGAGCCTCAGAGGGACACTCAGCCTTCTACTGTGGCACTAGCACTTCTAGCTCCGCCTGAACCTTGTTTCCCAAATATGTCCTCTGCTGTGATCCAGATGCAGCTGGTTTCCAACAGTTCCTACACTCACATGTTTTTGACTGTGAGAACACTCACTGATGAGAGCCACAGAGCATGTTGAAAGGCACCTGAGCCTAGCAGGCGGGTTTGCCTTAGGTCATGATGCATGGCCTGTGTAAACCACCACCCTCACTGGGCCTCAGTTTCTCTACTAAGCAAATAGAGGAAGAATCCAAATGTGTGCCCACATCGTTGTAAACTCCAGCAGTCACGAAATACACAGGGCTGTATCTGCTTCCAGCACTTCACAGCCCACACCCATGCCCAAAGAGCCACAGGACTTGAGTGAGATCAGAGCTAATGTTTTTATAGTGCCTGGTTCATGGACTGAAGATCATTACACAGCCAGGTTTGTCATGGATAGAGCAGAAACACTTTATGCCTCTAACAGAATGCCTGACTAGTGTATAAATAAAGCAGAAGAACGCTGAAATATACTAGGCTCTGGGGAAGGAGTACATTTGGTCCTAATCAAAGGCCAGATGCTGAATTTAAGCTGTCTGTCCAAGTGGCCTAGCTCAGCCTTGCCCGCCCAGCAGAAATAACCCAGACATTCTTGGTACATAGTCAGTGCTGCAAAGGGCTCCTGCTCCTGACTTACCTACTATGGAGATTAATCTTTGCTGTTAACATGATGGCTTTAGAACCACGAATCATGATACTAGGAGACACCTCTGGGCATTGTTTGTGAGGGAGTTTCCAGAAATGTTTAACTGGGGAGAGCCTCCCTGAATATGGGCAGTATCAGCCCATAAGCTAGGTTCCAGACTGACTAAACAAGGAAAAGGCTGTGGGAGCATCTGCATTCATTCTTTCTGCGTCCCAACTTCACACACAATGTGACCAACTGCTTCACATTCTAGCAGCCACAGCTAGAGATGTTTCCTACTCACACCTTCCTTGTTTAGATGAACCAAGGATTCAAACTGTGAGCCAAAATTTACCCTCCCTTCCTAAGGTTGTTTTGTCATAGCAACGAGTAAGTATCCATATACCTACCAATCAGTTTCTTGAGCATCCCAGCCACAACACTCCCCATGCTGAATCGCCCACTGTTGAGGATGTTCATGGCTACCTGCAGGGAGAGTGGAATAGGTCTAGAGGCACTGAAGGAGGCTGAGGGAGCCAGCCAAACCAACTTGTTTTTATGAAGGCAAAGGCAAATGTCTACCGAATTACATGCCAGCGTCCAGGCCAAGTTAGTCACCCTGCCTGTTTTCAGGGCAGAAGCAAGCAGTTCTAACCCTCAAACTAGGCTTAGTCACTGTTGTACCTTTCCATCAACATCACTGGCCTCACTCTGAGCACACACAAGTCACTGCTCCTACTCTAAATGGAGGAGTAGCTGTCAGTACTCCTCGTCTGTGGTAGGGACAGACACCAAGACTGATCTAAGAATGCTACAAGCGGCAGGAACTTTCCAGCTGTGCTTCAGGATCAGCACCCAGATTTTACAGATGAAGCAGCAGGGTCGTGACTTCCTCGGGACTGACAGGCAAGCCTGAAGACAGATGACCCTACTGACGGCAGCCAGGTGCCTATGGCAGTATCTGATGGCTGGGCCAGCACCCTGCCTCTTTCCTTGCCCTTTATTCTGCTCCAGGACAGTGAACAGCTGGGAGCCAGACAGGCACCCAGCTCGGGTTCCCATGCTGTGCTAGCTCATCCAGAGTCAGGGGTTCTCCTCACCAACCAGAGGGCTCAAGTGAGAAACTGCGTGGAGCCACAGGGTTAATTTAAAAATGGACATCACCACGAGTTCTGGTGAAGATGCGGAACCCTCGTACACTGTAGCCACCGTGGAAAGAGTTCTTCAAAAGAGTACGATAGTCTCCATACAGCTGGCGATTCTATTACTGCCCCCAAAGGGATGGAGAACACACTTTCCAAACAAAAACTTGACGATGAAAGCTCACGACAGTGCTATTGACAAAAGCCCCAGAGTGACAACTCGACCCAATGAACTGAGGAGTCAGATGTGGTTTATCTACAGTGGAACTTCATCTCCCCATACAAGGGGATGAAATACTGACTCATGCTGTGACATGGATGATGGCTGAGAATACGATGTGAAAGCAGCCAGCCACAAATACCTCACACTGTATACGAGTCTAGTCAGATGAAATGCTCATCATCTACAAACCCAGAGAAGAACAAAAGAAAACAGCAGTTGCCAAAAGATGGGGGTAGAACTGGAGGAATGACATTTCTGGAATTAGAAATGATGATGGCAAAAAAATTAATAAATAAAAATAAATAAATAAATTTGAAAAAAGGAATGATGGCATAACAGACAATATATTAAAAATGATAAACATGGATATTTTAAAGTGGTAAACTAAATATCACATAAAACATTTCTCAATAAAATATAAATCTGGGGCTAGAGAGATAGCTCAGCAGCTAAGACCATTTGCTGCTCTCACAGAGTACTCAGGTTCAGTTTCCAGCACCCACACTGTGGCTTACAGCCTGTGACTCCAGTTCCAGAGGATCAGACGCCTTCTGGCCTCTGCAGGTACCAGGCACACATGCAATTTACATACACAAATGTAGGCACTCACATACACACATAAAATAGAAATAAATCAATCCAGCTGAGTAAGTGGTATATGTCTTTAATCTCAGGACTAGGGAGGCAGAGGCAGGTGGATCTCTGGCCAGTGTGGTCTATTATAACTGAGTTCAGGCCAGTCAGAACTACATGGTGAGGCTCTATTCTATCTCAGAAAGATAAATATTTAAAATATAAACCTGATGACATGGGGGAAAGCCATTCCCTCAAAGTGCAGGGAGTTACAACCTAGGGTGCTGGGTTCTTGGAACTTGGGCCTCTCTGGAGCCAGCCCACTAGCCTGTTTTTCACACTCACTGGGGAGGGGAATTCCATTCCTCACTCAGAAAAGAGGAGGTCTCCAAGGGGAAGAAAGACTCTTCATCCTATTGAGACTCCCTCCTCTAGGGACAAGCCATTTCTCCAGCCTCTACGGTGCTCACTTCCTATGCCCAAGAGCCAACAAAGTCACAGATAGAGCACAGGCTAGCCTGCTAGCAGAAAGGCTAGGGCAGAACACGAGACTCACATGTGAAATGGCCCAGCACTTAATGAGACTGGCCTTCAACTTACCTTAAAGCCACCTCCAACTTCTCCAAGAACATTTTCCACAGGCACTCTGGTATTTTCAAAATGGACTTCACATGCTAAAACACATGGAATTTAAAAATCGTGACTACCAAAAACCCCACTCTGCTCTTGACCCACAGGCCTGTGACTGACTGACTCACTCATTTAGCATCCTGAAGATCAGAGAAGAACACACTCCTGCCTTCACAGAGCTCATTCTTTGGCCAGGAAGACAAACCGTAAGTGCAAGGACATGGCAGCATGGTCAGCATTGTGATGGAATGAACAGCACGGTAAAGAGAGAGATGGGGCTGCAAGGGAAGGTGCCATTCTTTTGAAAGGCTATGCCAGGCTTTTGTAAGGCAACAGTTGACAAAAGCTGAAAGGACCAAAATAGCCAAAGACAGAAAAGCAAATGGAGAGCACCAGCATTTCCTCAGACCTTAGAGTCAATGGGATTCTTGTTTAACATAGCCATATCCCATACCGGGGGTAACATCTTCCCAGCTTGGATGGGGTGTCAATTCATCAACACCCTTCAGGCTGAAGCATCCCCAAAACATAAAAAATAAAATGCTACTGCTGTAAGCTAAATCCTAAGGTGTCTGATAGACAGGGCTTCCGTAGCCAGGGACCAGCAATCATGAAAGAAATACAAGCTCCATCAGTCAGTGTGAGTGAAACAGTGAGAAAGCAAGGTACACAGGACGAGGCAGGGGCTGGGACAGCGCCCTTGAACAACATTCCCTGCAGCCCTGCATGTTTTTCTACATAAACAACGTAACTCCTGGCATGTTGAACTAGAGAAAGACACTTAGGATAAGGAAGGTTAGGATTCAAGGGGCAGTCAGGCCAAGTGTCATAAGCTGGTCCTGATGATTTTTCCCTCAACTGTTGCTCTGGCAATGTGAAATGCCACAAAACATGACCTCTCTGTCTGCTGATCATATTTCAGGGCTGGCTACATGGGCTAGAGGACCTATGTAGTTGGTCATTCTTTCAAAGGCTACTCGACTGGGTATGGGGAGGATATATCATCCTATTTGATCTGATGTTCCTGGACCCTCTTTTGGGGTCCTGCATGCTGTTGGGGCACCAGCCTCCCAGTTGTCAACAGGTAACGACACTGTTGACATGCCCAGCTCCAAAGACAGGGTACGCAGATGTGCACCTTGATGTGCCGGGAGTGGAACACAGTCCCTGTAGGATGGCCACTCTAAACTACACCAAGAGAATGACTGTAAGAATGCCATGTCAGACTGGATGAACCGAGGCCAACAAACGGGACGCCAGTCTCCACCGAAGCAGCGGCTGCCTAACCAGGACATGAAAGGTGGGTCTGGACGGTAGGAAGAAAGAGAAAGGAGATTCCAGGAAAGAAGACAGGGTGACCCACCACAGGATGTTTACCCAAGACACCTGTGCTTGTGTGATGCCCACTACTGCCCTACCCAGGCTGAGATTCCAACTGACCTCACTTACCTAGAATCAGCAGTGCCGAATGCACTAAGGTGCATAGATTGTGACTGCATTCTTATTTTGACTCTGCTAAAATGCTTCACTGAAACCACAAGTAACTAAATGGCATTTTCCATTATACTTGTCATAGTGGACAGTGAACCTGACTCTCAAGTCTCTCTGTCACACTCGTGCATATGAACATCTGTCACACTACTTACTGTTGGAGCCTCGAATGCCCAGTTTATCTTCAGGTTTCCCATTAGTGATTCCGCCAAAGTCTCTTTCTACTATGAATGCAGTGATTTTGTCTTTTACTGAACCGTCAGAATCAACCACCTCGGTTTTTGCAAACACAGTAAAAACACTGGCCAGTCCTCCGTTGGTGATCCAAACCTGAGGAAAAACCAAAAGATCCTTAGAGATAGTACTCAGCTCTATCCAGCCACTGGATTTCAGGCCAGACATGCTCCATAGCAGGCAGGACATGGAGAAGGCTCCACATAAGCCAAACCTGTGTGAAATTGCACGGGGACACACTTAAGTCTCTCCAGAGCAGGGATGTTCTCAGGAGAGAAGTGGCAGGGCAGGGATAGAGCACAGCTAATGACACTAAGGTGGCCTCTGAGCTCCATTCATTACACACCGCTGACAGTAAGAGGGAGCCTTTTTATCACGGCTGCACAAATACAAACGTACAAATTTATGTACTGTATTTTCTTATCAACGGAAAAAAGTGAAAATGGGGGGTGAGAAAAAGAGTGAGTACTCAACTGACTGCAATGGATGGGAACTATTTACTTTTGATTCAAGCAAACAAACTGATCAGGGGAAACGAGTAAGAGATGAGCAGGGAAATCCGGATGCTAACTCGGTAAGAGGCCATTACTACTCGTTCCCCCTTTTGCTAATGGCATTTCAGTGTTCTATCTCAAAGATGCCATCAGAGGTGGTGATGTCAGCAGGGGAAGAACTACCAGCCACGAGTGTGTAACTCCTCTAGTGGGTGCCAGGGCCATGGAAGTGCACCGCATTATGCTCTGCATCTTTGAAATGGTGTGGAGCCAGAACTGAAAATAAGCCCACAGGAGCAGCTGCAGGCACAGAATCAGGAGACTGTGGAGTCAGACTGCCTTGCTCCAGTCCTGGCTCTGCCACCCAGCCATGCCTCGGGCTGTTCTGATAAAGGAGTGGCACACCCGTGTGGTGTGCAGAAGGTAGACACACAGAGGCAGTGAAGACTGACTGAACGCGACAGGGCAATGAGGTCACGCTGTACCTTGGAGCCATTGAGAACAAAATACTTCTTATCTTCACTTAACGTAGCTCTGGTCTGGATGGAGGCAGCATCACTCCCACTGCAAAGACAGAGATGTGTGACTGAGGGAGAACACTGGGAACAAGACTGGAATGGTTCTGAGGGTGTAGAAGTAAGATAGGCCTTTAAAACACCGAGTCAGACAAAAACATACAAGTCTCTTCCACTTCACTCTGATGCTTGACCAAGGAAAGTGGCCAGAGTCTGGAAGCAGATGGGAACATTCTAGTAAGACTCATACTAATGAGATGTGTGTGGATAACAAATAAAGAAGCAGTAGTAGAAATGGTCTGGGCTGAAGTTCCCACATGGGAATGTGGGCTCCACAGGGCTTATCAGAGTTTCCCAGTGTGTTCAGCCCACAACAGGAGGAAGCCTATTTCAGGATTTCAAATGAAGGGGAGCAAGATTAAACAGGTACCAGCTGGACTCGCATCAGAATCTGAGTCTTGCCCAGGCCTGCTTCGTCCTTGCTGTGGAACCTTGGACTGGTTACAACTTCCCTGAACTTCAGCTGCTAATCTGGAATTGCAGACTCACCACCCACCCATGTGCCCTGAAAGACTCACTGAAGTCTGAATGCATCCCTGAATGTCAAGAGGCTTGTGAGCCACAAACACTGACCTAGTCAATGCTGTAGGAATGTCACCTGTAAGTGACCATGGGCCAGAGATAAGATAATATCTTATCAGTTGATTCTCTGAAGGCATCAGAGGAGGAAATACAAACAAGCAACTCCACACAAGCCCCATGTCCCAGGGAACTAGGAGAGTGTCAAGTATACAGATGATTTTGAGGAGACAGACCTGGCTGGCTCTGTTAGGCAGAAGGCTGCGATGTGTTCTCCAGATGCCAGTTTGGGCAAATACTTGACCTTCTGTTCCTCATTGCCGAACAAGATAATTCCCTAAATAAAACACACAGACCAATTGACCAATTGAAGATGAGTGAGGTGTTTTTATGACAGCCCCTCTGCTGACAATATTTATTTCACTCAAGAGAAAACAGTGAGTTCAGAGCCAGCAGCCTCAGACACCACAAGGGCGGCTGATCTGCACAAGGGGCAGGTACAGTGATAGCTTTGGATTTAACATCTAGGATTTTCATCCCTACCTATACCAGTGCATTCTTGGGTCAGCTATGGCCCTTCTCTAAGTCTCCACGTCATGATTTACAAGCTGAGGACCTGTCCTTTATGGACAGGACGGCTTTGACGATAGAGTGTGAATACATGGGGGTACTAGAACTACATCCAGTCTGGGAATGTAGTTTCAGAGCTGTGCTCCCCAACTCCTACCCTGCTGAAAATAACTGCACACTGCTCACCTACCTAATCTTGGCTTGCAAAGCTGGACACCGAGTCCATTTAACTGCCTTTCACCTGTATAGAGCAGAAATGAGCTGGCTAATGTGAAACCCTTGAGGAGCATGTGCCTTTGAAGCTGCCCATCATGCTTTAAGTTCAGGGGGCAAGTAAGGTATGTGTACAGACAGGGGAGCTCAGGAAAGGATTCATTTCCAAAGACAGCATTAACCTATGTCTCATGTGCAAGTGCAGCTAGGCTTCTCCTCTAGACCCTGAGCTATAAAACCCATGCATGTCACAGAAGCAGTCCCCTGTCCCCTACTTCCTCCAGGAAGTCCCGAACATGACCTCAAACAACTGACCTTGAGGCCAATAGCCTGGTGTGCTGCCAGGGTCACTGTGATAGACCCATCCATGCTGATGATCTCCCCAAGCCGAGCATACATGGTGTTGGAGAGGCCCAGGCCACCTAAGAAAGACAGACCAGACTAGCTGACTTTCCAAGTGGAGAAAGGGATGCATTTTATTTTTCTAATTTTAAAGTAACAGCAGAACCATTAAAAAAAATTAAAAACACAGAATGGCAAAGAAACTATCATCTATTATCTTATCCAGAGTAGTTCTGTATACATCTTCAGGTTTCTCTGAGGCAAGGAGACACAGATGAAGCTGAACTGTTAATACAGACATCTACACAAACAGTAAGCTGCTGAGTAGGTTGCAAATCCCTTCTAGCAGAGAGACATCCACAGTCCAGGTGGCACCAGGTCAGGCTCTTCTGCCTGGCGCTGCAACACCTGGGCTGGTGTTCCCTTGCTGTTGTGCAGGCCGCCCTGTGCATTGCACTAGGTTGAGCAACTTTCTGCCCTCCACCCACAAGGTGTCATAGCAAACAGCCCTATGCCCACAGTCCCACAACCAAAACTGTGTCTTGACCTTGCCAATGTTTCCTGAAATGCAAAACTGGTCCTCACTGGGAATTACTGCTCTAGCAATAAAAGACAGAAGGACTGAACACACCAACGAACTTACACACTTTACATTTACTCTTCAAATCCCAGAGGCATCTATGTCCACTTTATAGAAGTGTAAACAGCAAAGCTGCCCAGTGAGGACAAGAGCGCACACTCCACTTGAGGGGTGGCATGCCTACACACCCAGGGAAGTTAGCCCTGCAGGTGTATAGTATCCTGATGCTGTCCAGCCTCCATGCCTTCCCATCCCCGGACCCTCCACCCCACACCACCCCAGCCTTCTCCACCTTTGTTCTAATCGGAACACTTCTGCTTTTTCTTCTTAACTGCAGCGAGGGGCTGCTGTGCCCCCGCCTTATTTCTCCTCTATTACTAGGCTGCACAAGATGGTGACACCTGTTCCTTTGGAACTACAACCCTGATGCCCAGTATGCCTCTTCCACAGCTTCATGTAGAGGCCAGGTGAGCTACTCCTGTGAAGAAATAGAGCGCTGATGCCACACGTAGGGTCTGGCAGCATCGGGCATTACTTGAGGCAGTCTGCAGACAGTCAAGTTTTCATATACGTGGTCATGTGGTTGAGAAGTGACACATTAGTTAACAGTTTTAAACCCTTCACTCAACCAGGTTAAGACGCCATGGAAGGCAATTAGGCATCACTCTTACTTTCCTTAGATTTTTTTCCTGTGCCTCAGCTTGGACCAGCTCCAGATCTGGCACTACTACGGACTTCTTCTGTATACTTGAGGGCCCACTTTCCACTGTAGAAAGTATTTACACTTTAGTATCTGCAGACACACCAGGCAAGGGACTAGAAGACCAAGAGTAGCTCCCATTTGCTATGGTTTGCAGTGTAAAACCTCAGTAATGGCATCATTGGTTGTGGTTGGGAAATGTGCCAAATAGCATATCTCCAAATCAGCAGCTCACAGCCAGGAAAGCTGTCCAACCCTGAGAAGTGTTTCCAACTGCACTCTCCCCCACATCTCCAGGACCTTTCAGCTGCCATACCTGAAGGCTGCCCTGGCAAAGGTGCATAGCATAGGCAGGTGAAAGTTGAAGAAACACAGCTTTATTGTTGGGCACTTAAGACTATGGAAGATGGCACTTAAAGGCCAGTGCTCCTCAACAAGAAGCCCTTCATGCACACAGGATAAGCACATACTGAAGAAGAGCTAGATCGCCTGGTGAGCGGCCATTGTCTAACTTACCATATTCTTCTGGGACCTGTATCCCAAAAAGTCCCAGGCTCTTCAATTTCTCTAAGGTGTCAACTGGAATTTTTCCCTCCTGGTCAATTTTCCGAGAGTCCACTGACAAAACAAATATCTTGATTAGGCAAGAAAAAATAAATAAATAAACAATGTTCATATAGATAGAAGTATACAGAATGGATTTTGAATAGTACACCAATACCAGTGACAGAAGATGTCTAAGATCTGAAGTTTAGTCAGGGCCTCCCAGCACATGGCTGACATTTATACCATTAGGCATCTAAGAACTGTATTTTTAAGTCACTGGTGCCAAGTGAGTCTTCCTCCTGACCTGGCATTAGTCACTAGGGTCATGTAAAACAGCAGTGTATCACGGACTTCTATGACACAGATTCCTGGAAGCATACTATGATGGTTCATAGTATTTGTCAACTTAACTGCATTTGGAATGACTTAGGAATCAACCCTCTGGGTGTGCCTCTGAGGGAGTTTCCAGAGATGTTTAACTGAGGAGGGAAGACCCTCCCCTGTGGGCAGCACCATCCTGTAGCTGCAGACCTGGGTTATAAGAAAAGGCAAGCTGAGCACTAGCTCAGAACCATCTGTTCTCCTGGCTCTGTCTGGGTGTGAGATGTGAGCAGTCACAGCTGAGACCTGCTTCTGTCACCAGACCTTCACCTCCATGAAATACAGTCTCACAACACGAGCCAAACCCCCCTTCCTCCCTAGTTGCCTCTTACAGGCAAGTTTGCTAGAGTGAGGAGAGAAGCAAGTGATACACACACTCAGCTGATCTCCAGGTTAACTATGGTACCTTCTCAAACACTAGAAAGTAAGTCACAGCTCTCAGAACTGCAATGGAAGGTCAGGACACAGAGCACTGTGCAGACAGTGTCCGGGCCTGTGTTCTTCTACCCAGTGTTCAGAGCCTCCACGTCTACACTCCACTACACAGGTTCTGAATATGCTGGACCACAGATCATGACTGGTTCATAAAACACCTACAAAGATCTAGACTTCACCTTAGAAACATGTATGTCATCTCATACAGCCTCTGCCACAGTACGTGATTAACAAGTTTGAACTACCTGACCTCAGCTATTTCCATCTTGTCTAGGAACTCACTTCTATCATGTCATACACAAGTTTTAACCTGCTGCAGTGTAGAAACATTTAAGAGGTTCCTTACCACAGAGACAAGAGAAACACTGAATTAGTGTCTTTCAACTATGCAGAAACTGGGTGGTTCCTGAAGGTTCTATTATGAGTAGAAACTTTGTAACTTAATAACAACACTAAGAGCTTCCTCTCCCTATAGTGCACCTAATGCAAGCAATCCAATTAACCGTGTAATGGAAATGGGCGATGAAAAAGAAAACCATACATACCTTCTTCAGTAAAGAATTTTTCCAATGGTCCCACAAACTGATTGATTTCACTAAGTTCATCCTGACTAACCTCTGGAAATGGGAAAACTCCTTTCTAAAAATGAAAAAACAAGTATGACAAATTTAATTTTCAGGAACTTCTCATTGTAGTATTTATCAAAATGGAAGAGGGAAATGTGTTACATTCCACATCTGGTCCCAGGAAAGAGGCAGAAGGATAACTTCACAAGATACTTCAGGCTAAGACTCTATTTGTGTTTATTTTCCTCCCCATTCAACCCATAAGGTGAGTGAAATCCTAATTTTCAAGTTTCCTTATCAATAACAAGGGTGCAGAGTATTCCATAAACAGGAGCCTAGGACACCAACAATGTGCAGATCACATTTCCTCAAGGTTCCTTTGAGACTTGTGGAGACAATGGATATGAGGATTCCTCATTAAACTGGACATCAATCTTTGTGTGAGCTCAAATGCTCCCTAGAGTAACACCATGCATGCCCCCCCCTCCCCGTCCCACACCCTTAGCCGCTGTTTCTTATGTCATGGCTATTGGCTTTCTGTGTTGAACATGTGAGGCAGCAGGGTCAGAGGACAAAGAATTCAACCTGGGCTCAGGCACTCTTAACATGTGTGACTAGATTTGAGCAATTTTCACATCTTCTATTAGTGTGGTTTCTCCTATATTACAGACAATCCTATTCATCAGAGACAGTAGCTGTGAAGGTCAGAAAGGACATACTTAGTCCTGGAACATGAAGTAACCATGTCTGTGTGAGATTCCAGCTCTTCTCATGACCATTCTCTTTGTCTTAGTTAGGGTTTCTATTGCTATGAAGAGACACCATGACATGGCAACTCTTATAAGGAAAACATTTAATTGAGGTGGTGGCTTACAGTTTAAAGGTTCAGTCAATTATCATCATGATGAGAGCATGGTGGCATGCAGGCAGACACGGTGCTGGCTACATCTTGATCAGAAGGCAATAGGAAGTGGACTGTCACACTGGTTGGTATCTTGAACATATATGAACCCTCAAAGCCCACCTACACAGTGACACACTTCCTCCAACAAGGCCATATGTACTCCAACAAGGCCATACCTCCTAATAGTGACACTCCCTTAGGGGGGCATCTTTTCTTTCAAACCACCACATTCTTCTCCTGGAGAATGACTTGGCTTCTAATCTCTAGTGGCCAACTAACTAGGATCCTCTGCTGGTCTTTGAAATCACTCTATATAGTTTGAGAGCCTGTGAACATCTGAGCTCCATCCATCCCTACAGTTGCTTGGTATGGGATGTAGATTTGGAGCCCTCACTTTTCCCTGTCTGCTGTCCTATTACTCGATTTCCTGTTTCCCCATATTATCAATATTCCAGAATCTATTTGTGCCTCTCTGGCCCAAGGACAAAAGGCTCCTGGGTCTCTATTTAAGAGACAGCTGGCTTAAAGGAATATGCTGCTACCCACCAGCACTCCACTGCCAAGGAAGACTCAAAGGGAAACATGGTTCCTCTCATTCCTCAGAAGCCTCTCAGAACAAGAATGCCCCCCCCCCCTCGAGTGCAGAAGCTCAAACCATAACCTTCACAACCTCACTGATCGCCTAGTCTTGGTCACATGGCAGTGTGAGAAGAAGGTGATTCTGATCTCAGGAGGTAAGACTAGTCAAGAACAGAAAACCTGGCAGGTGGCTGCTCTTCAGACATAATTAAAGGGTAAAAACTTCAGGAGCAAGGCACAGTGATGCACACCTTTAATCCAGCACTCAGAAAGAAGAGGCAGGTGGACGCCTGTGAGTTCAGGGCCAGTCTGGTTACATAGTTGCATCCCAGGCCAGTGGGGGCTACACATCAAGACTCTTTCTCAACAACAACAGCAAGAAACAAACAAACAAAAAAACCCAACCAAACAAATACAATCTCCCCCAAACAAAACAACAACAACAACAAAAACCAATAAAACCAAAATGAACAACATAAAATTTCAGGGGGAGATTATGGGGGCCAGGAGGAAAGTATCCTCTAGTAAGGAGAGACAAAAAAAGGAATGAGGTACACCATAGGAGGGGAGCTTAATTTCAATTAGCATCTTTCAGGTTGGTAAAGCAACAAAACCTGTTATTCAAGTAATTCTACTGCTGAAGTCAATTATAAAAGCCAAGTGGCTGTAACTAAGTCTGCTAATGTCACACAGACCTCACCCACTCAACCTCCCACTAGCCCCTGTGGCAGCCATTGGCATGGGTGACTGGGACACTCTCTCCACCGAGACTCTAAAGTATCACTGCCACTGTCTTAATCAAGACCCAGAAATGCTTTGAGAACTGTGTTTGACTGATTCAGGAAGTAGCAGTGAAGTTGCTTTAAAGTAGTCAGATTCTGAATATAACTTGAAGACAGACAAAGGAAAATTTACCTAATAGGTCTCAATGTGGACTATGAGAATAAAAAGAATAAAGATGTCACTGAAGAATGTGTCCAATCACAGTTTCCATTACCTATGGTAAACAGGTTGCTAGGAAAAGCAAGACTGAGTGGGATCCAGGAGAGAATTTTCATATAAGTTTATCAAAGATGCTTATTAGACATCTGAGGGGAGATTTTGAGCAGAAAGGAAGACATAAGTCTGGAGTTAAGGGAAGAACTCTAAGTTGAAAAAGAAATCTGAGTCATAAGAACAGAGGTGGCATTTAAAGCTAGGACACTGAATTAATTCATCAAGGGGCTGGCTGTAGATGAAAAGAGGGGGCCTTAGACTTGAACTTTAGGAAACTTCAGCTTTGCTGCATGTGGCATACTAGCACTCAGGAAGAAAGACAGAGGTAGAAGATCTTGAGTTCCAGCAACAGCTTGTCTCAAAACAAGCCATCAACACAACCACCACCACATAAAAAAAGGATGAAATAATACAAACAACAAAACTCCCTCTGACTTCATCTGGGCTACTTGTCAATGTCTACCAGTTGAGAAGCCAAAGAACTAACAAAAGGAGATGAAGGAAATGGTTTTTCAGAAGCCTGAAGGCTGAAGTGCATTCATATCAAACATTGAGTATTTATCTGTATCAGATACCAATGATAGATCAGGTAGGAATAGGAATGAGAAGCAATCACTTAGATCTGACAATGTTGAGATCACTACTGGCTGTTGGGACAAAGCTTGAGGGAACAGATTCAAGACGCAGAATTATCCTTGAATAAGTGAGAAAGTTGAGCTCTAATGACCAGGTCAGCCTTTGCTAGAGGTGGACAGTTGATTATGGTAGTAGGATGTGGATGACACCGGGAAGGACAGCTAACGGTTGAGATTCTCCCCAACTACATAAACGTAAAATTGAAAGCAAAAAAAAATGTGACGAGGGGGAAGATTTAAAGACTGAAAGAGGGTAAGTGATGAAGTTTTCTTTCGCATGGTTTCCACGCTTCAACAAAGCTTTGAACTTTCCAGCGGGGCAGCCACTCTTAGCCCGAGTCTTGGCTTCTGCTATAATGCAGTCAGTCAATGTGAGAAGGCTGTTCTAAAGAGAACATAGTTAACAAGAAGCGAACTCAAATTCATTGACAAGTCTTCTCACTCTTAACGTGATGGCCTAAAGGGTGCTACAAGCTGGGTTGTGGAGTTCTGAAAAGGGAAAAGAACCTTGGTGAAAGTCTCGGAGCTGAAGGGAAGCCAGAGAAGCGGCACAGAATGAGCTGTTTAGAAATCATATTTCCTAGCCAGAACAAGGAGGTATCTTCGTAATTAACCCTTACAGGATTACTCCAAACTCCCCGGGCAAGGAATGGCTGGAAAGGTAGGTGTGATGGCACACGACTGTAAACCAATACTCTGGAGACGGAGGCAGAAGAATCACGAATTCAAGACCTGCCTGGTCTACGGAGTGAGTCCAGAGCCAGCTTGGACTAATGAGATCCTGTCTCAAAACAAAGCAAAGCAAAAACCTCTGCGACCCCATTTACGCCACCTTTCCCTGAGCCCAGCCTCTCGGGTGTTTATCTTTTAAGGACTCCGGTCAGGTACCAAGGAAAGGTGGACACAGGGGACAGGCAGGCAGGACTTGCCTTACCCGCTCGATGTTGCCCAGGAAGAGCTCCTTGGCGAAAGAGCAGCTCTGCGGACTGGTGTGCAGCGGGCGGGGCGTCGTCGTGAAGACCCCTAGCACCCGGGAAGCTCGCGCCGCAGTCGCCGCCGCCGCCGCCGCCACAGCCGCCGCTCCACGCGAGAACAGTCTGCAGCCAGACATGCTGTTCTTGACCCTAGTCTTCAAGCCACCGGAAGTGCCACCGCGCACTCCTGATGACGCAAACCACCCGCGTCCGATAAGCCTTCCGCCGGCCGCTAGCCAAGGTCCCGTCCTAAACTAGCTCGCCACCGGAAGCTAGCCCGCGCTGCCGGGGATGCACGGGCTGCGCCGCCTGATGGCGCACCTGAGGCCCTCTGGAGGAAACCTTCACCAAGGCTGCTGGACGGCTGGTTCCGGTATACGTTTAATGTCTTCTACGTCAAGCACTGCTGTATGTAATTTCTAAGTATGCAATTTTAAAATTGTAAATTCTTTTAATCATCCGAACAGGCTAGGAATGTTTGTGTTTTTTTCTTGTTATGATTGTCCCAATAAGAAAATGAAAATACTCAGAAGGCAATACTTAGATGCTGAACTACCATCCGGACTCCCAAAACATGGTCCTGGAGCCTGTGTGCTTATTCCCACCACGTCCCTTAAGTAGAGGAATTGATTTAGGCAAATAGACTTAGAGGCACAACCATTCTGTATTCTCATCTCACTTAACACGGGACTTAGAATAATGAATGTAATAAAACAAGATCCCCATTTAACTAGCCCACCTCTACCAAATATTTTAAATATGTTAATGGAGTGATAACTGTGTGGCATAGAAATAGAAGAAAGAGAAGAAACCCAGCTCAAAAGCCCAGAGAATATTTTGTTTTTTAAACATTACAAAATGATTTATTTATTTTATGAGCATTGGTGTTTTGACTGCATGTATGACTGTGTGAAGGTGTTGGATCCTCTGGAACTGGAGTTACAGACAGTTGTGAGCTGCCATGTGGGTGCTGGGAATTGAACCCCATTCCTCTGGAAGAAGAGCCAGTGCTCTCAATCAATGAGCCATCTCTCTAGCCCCCAAAAATATTTTCAACAAAATCATAGAAGAATATTTTCCTAATGTATATAAGAAGCCTATCAAGGTACAAGAAACATACAGAAAACCAAAGTGATTGGATCAGAAAAGAAAGTCCCCTCAGCACACAATAATCCAAACAGTAAACATACAGAACTAAGAAAGAATATTAAAAGCTCCAAGGGGAAAAGGTTAAGCAATACATAAAAGCAGACCTATTAGAATTACACATGACTTCTCAATGGAGACTCTAAAAGACAGAAGGGCCTGGGCAGATGTGCTGCAGACTCTAAGAGACCACAGATGCAGGCCGGGCAGTGGTGGCGCACGCCTTTATTCCCAGCACTCAGGAGGCAGAGGCAGGCGGATCTCTGTGAGTTCGAGGCCAGCCTGGTCTCCAAAGCGAGTTCCAGGAAAGGCGCAAAGCTACACAGAGAAACCCTGTCTCGAGAAAACCAAAAAAAAGAGAGAGAGAGAGACCACAGATGCTGCCAGATACCCAGCAAAACTCAATCACCATAGTTAGAAGAAACATTCCATTATAAATCCAAATTTAAGCAATATCAATTTACAAATCTAGCCCTATAGGAGGTACTAGAAGGAAAACTCCAACCTAAAGAGGTTAACTACATCTGGCCTGCCCCTCACCAGCTACAGCACTCAGGAGAGAGGGTCCTATACCTTACCGGGGCAGCACAATAGAGCTGACCCTGTTTGCAGGGGCGTGGTCGAGCTGTCCCTGAGGACCTGAGAATGAGAACACAAGAAGTAAATAATCTCAGACCATCAAAATGGAAAGAAGGGAAACACATACGCATATGCACATGCACACGTGAACACACACACACAAGGGAAGGGGAGAGATTGTGGGGAGAAGGAGCCAGCCAAAGAAACCTACCAGAGCTAGTGAAAGAAAAGCACCCTGAATCTGAGACCTGAACCAGTGAAAGAAGCGCTTTAGCCCTGAACCTAGAACCTAAGAAATACGCCCTGACCCTGAAACCAGTGCCAAAGAAACACACTTTGTCCCTAGAATCAGAGCCAGTGAAAGAAATACACCCTGGCCCTAAAATTAGAGCCAAAAGGCTAAAAAGGACAAGTGAAAAACACAGTTTGGCCCTGAAATCAAAGCCATCTCAGCTCCTGACCAATAAAACTAACCAATCCCTGGACAGGAAAACTAACCAACCCTTGAGCAGAAAATCTTCTCCCTGGAGAAAGTTCAACCCCAAGAAGCCCTGTATAAGCCCTTCTGTCTGTTGAGTTGGGGGCTGTCCTTTCCCACACTGGCAGAGGCAGCCACTCTCCTGGATGCCTCCTTCCCAAATAAATCTCTTTCTTTAAAAAGTCTTGGGTGAAGATCTTCATTCGCCTGCACAGAATAGAATAACCTTGCTGAGATGTTCCCATAGGGGACGGAGCAGGAAAAACCTTGCTGAGACATGCCCTTATGGGGGCTGGGCAAGGTGCACAAGAACAAAAGAACCTTGCTGAGACAGACTTTTCATTAGGGGGGCTGAGCAAGGCGGAGCAGAAAAAAGTAACAAGTTTTTGCCAGAGCCAGAAGAGATTGCTACATTTCTGCACGGGTTTCCCCTTCAGCAGAGTGAAGCAGAAAGAGCAACATCTTGGACCAGAGAGAAGAAGCGGAGCTCTGCTGGGAAGACCCCTTTAGAGGGGAGGAGGAAGCAAAGCTCAGCTCTAAGGGCTCTATCCAGGAGATGAGCAGGATTGCTATATCCTGTGGGTAGACCATCCCCCACCACACCCCAGCTTCAGATATCACTTGACTTCCCTGCAAGTTAGGTACATTTCCCTCAAGGCTAAGCTGTCCTATTGCGACTCCAGCCTCCAGAGAGTCTTATGGCAGCTCTAGGCTTCCTGATAAGTCAGGATGCCTTTCCCTCCAGAGCTGTAACACTCCCAGATGGTTCATATCCTGTGAACAGGGGCATATCTGAAGAGGCAAAATAAGTGAGGAACAGGCTGAGGTATGGGTGAACTGGCCCCAATAACTACCAGTGCGATCTAAAAAAAAAGAACACAATCCAAGTGATGCACGCCCAAGGGATGATTCCTCTAAAATAAGCATGGCTGTGGCTGTCCTTGCTCTCATCCTTCCTGTGGTCACTGATTGACACTCTGTTACTCTTGCTTAAACCTTGCATTTTAATCTTGTAAGATTTATGTCTTCTTGGAAATCTAATGGTTTCAAACTCCTTATGACAGGTCTTCCAGCTAACTATTATTACTGGAAATATGAAGCCTCCTCTTTAAAGGATGAACTAGGGAGTTTGACACAAGCATATCAAACCATCACTTCTCCTCTTTTGTTTCCAAGATCTCATGTTAGCATCATAGTACGTCTGTTAATCAGTTAGAGATAACTACAGAGAAGTCTCTGAGTGTCTGTCTCTCTGTCTTTGTCTGTCTGTCTGTCTCTCTCTCTCTGTGTGTGTGTGTGTGTGTGTGTGTGTGTGTGTGTGTGTGTGTGAGTGATCTGCTCTGTCTCTATTGTGGATGTCTCTTCTGTGTGTCTGTATGTGTCTGAATTTGTGCCTGTTCCTAAAAAAAAGTACTTTGCTCTGCATTTCTTGAACAACACATGAAAGAGCATGAGAAGGGAATGAAAGATTCTTTATACAAATCTTCAACAGAGGTTTTGTTTTTGTTTGATTTTAGAAGGGTCTCACTGTGTAGCCCCAGCTGGCATGGAACTCACTGTGTAGACTAGGCTGGTCTCTGACACAGAAATCCACCTGCTTTCCTGTGTTGCTGGAATCTCTCTGTAAACAGCACTGTGATACTGATACAAATGGAAGAGAAATGTCCCTAGTGGACTGAAGCCAGCATAGCTCCCGGAAGGCTTCATTCTGAGTCTAGTTTACATTTTCCTTTTATACTCTAAACCACAAGGTGGGGCCAGTAGGTAAGGAAGTGGGCTTTCCAGGCAGAAGCAAACCTGCCAGCTAGAATTTCACTTCTTGAAGGCATAAATTACAGTTGACAGGTTTAAGTTTTTGTGATCAGGCTCCTGAAGGCAATGGCTGACTTGGAGCTGGGAATTTCCAATTGCCTTTGCTCCTCTCCGGAATAAGAGTTAGAGAGTTAGCATTAGGGTTAGGGTTAGGGTTAGAGGGTTAGAGGGTTGGGGGTCTGTGGCCGTTTGAAAGAAACTGCCCCACAAAGGGAGTGTCACTATTAGGAGGTATGTCCCTATTGGAGGAAGTGTGTCACTGTGGGGGCAGGCTTTGAGGTCTTCTTCTCAATCTTCCCTCAGTGTGACAGTCAGTTGACTTCCTGTTGCCTGTGAGATGTAGCACTCTCAGCTCCAGCACCAAGTCTGCTTATGTGCTACCATGCTTCCCTCCATGATAATAGTGGACTGAACCTCTGAAACTGTAAGCAAGCCATCCCAATTAAATGTTTTCTTTATAAGAATTGCTCTGATCACGGTATCTCTTCACAGCAATAAAAACCCTAACTAAGACAGGGTCCTAATCCATAACCTTTATGGGTTAAGGTTTTAAAGGTGTTATGATTAGGGTGTTAGTATTAGGTTAGGGTTAGATTAGAATTAGGGTTAAAGTCTAGAAATGCATCCACTTTTAGATTTTCAAGTTTGTTGGAATACAGATTTTTATTTTTACTTAGTGTTTGTTGTAATGTCTCTTTTCATTTCTAATTTTATTAATTTGGATATCTTTTTCTTTTGAAGAAAAGAAGTGAAATACTTGCACAGTGAAACTCTAAAACACTGAAAAAGAAATTGAAGATGTCAGCCAGTCAGTGGTGTCGCATGCCTTTAATCCCAGCAGTTGGGAGGCAGGAGCAGACAGATCTCTGTAAGTTCGAGGCCAGCTTGGTCTACAGAGTGCGTTCCAGGACAGGCTTCAATGCTACAGAGAAATCCTGTCTTGAAAAAACAGGAAAAAAGAAAGAAATTGAAGATATCAGAAGATGGAAATGCTCATGGATTGGAAGGATAAATATTGTTAAAATAGTCATCTAGCCGGGCTGTGGTGGTGGTGGTGGTGGTGGTGGTGGTGGTGGTGGTGGTGCACGCCTTTAACCCCAGCACTTGGGAGGCAGAGCCAGGAGGATCTCTGTGAGTTCAAGGCCAGCCTGGGCTACCAAGTGAGTTCCAGGAAAGGGGCAAAGCTACACAGAGAAACCCTGTCTCAAAAAAAAAAAAAAATAGTCATCTTATCAAAAACAATCTTCAGATTCAACCAGTTTGGGATTGGATTTAAGAACTGTTTCATTATATGTAACCCATATCTGACACTGTGAATCAGGCCAAGAATGTGAGACTAGATGGGTCACAAACTTACGACTATTATACAGCTAAATGAACATAGTAATAAAACTACTCAATGACATATTGCTATATCCATAGATCATATTGTTGTATCCATCACTCAACTTTCACCACAGAAGCAGCTTACAGAGATGGAAATTAAGAAAGAGAGTGGACAACATGCAGAGAGTGAGAGACTTTGGAGCCCTCAGCCCTAAATGGGATGTCTTTATCAAACCCCTCTCCTCAAGGTTCAGGGATCTATGTGTAAAATGAAGTGGAAAGACTGTAAGAGCCAGAGGTGGTGACAACTCCAAGGACTGATGCACATAAATTGTGTCAGCACGCACAAGACCTGCACAAGCTCAAGCCAGACAAACTCTCAGTACAGAAATAGGAAGTGGGCATAAAGAAGCCATCTGCAATTGATAGCTGCTGTTAGAAGAAAAATCCGTTTTCTTCAGTGGCTTGATGATCCACACTCCAGGACAGGCCCCCTGCTCAGGAGTAGTCAGCCAACACAAACCAGACTCCATGGTTTTGTGTTTGTTTTAAGGAAGAAAGAACATGAAATTGGGTACATAGCATGGTAGGGGAATCTGGGAGGAGTTGGAAGAAGAGAAAGAATGTGATCAAAATGTATTGAATGGAATTTTCAATAAATAAAAAGGCTTTTCAAAAGAAAAAACCCTCACTGGTTTCTTATATTGATTTTGTATCCTGCTACTTTGCTGAAAGTGCTTAGCAGATGAAAGAATTTTCTGTTAGAGTCCTGAGGATTTTTAAAGTATAGGATCATATTTTCTGCAAGTAGAGGTAATTTTACTTCCTTTTCTATTTGTCTCCCTTTAATGTCATTCTCTTGCCTCACTGCTTTTTCTGAAACCTCAACATTGTGTTGAGTAAGAGTTGAAAGAGTACGTCACTGACTCATTCCTGATTTTAGAGAAAATGATTTCAGTGTTTTCTCATTTAACATGTTTGCTGTATATAGCATTTACTACATTGAAGTATGTTTCTTTTGCTGATATTTTCTTTAAGACTTATAAAGAAATGTTGATATTTTTCAAAGTTCTCTCCTATAGCTATTCAGATGATTATATGATTTTTGTACTTGAGAGTAACTATATACTTCATTTGTTGATTTGAACTATCCTTGTATCTCTGGAATGAAAGAAACTTGGTTATGGTATATGGATTTTTTTTAGTGTGTTGATAAATTTAGTTTTTGAATATTTTGTTTAATTTTTATCTTCTATTTTTAACTTTGACAACTTCATGTTGTGGGATATTTGTACAATGTGTGAAGATGTATTGCTGTGATTGGTGTAATAAAAAGCTGACTGGCCAATAGCTAGGCAGGAGAGTATAGGTGGGAGTTCTGGGCAGAGAGAGAACCCTGGGAAGCGGAAAGACAGAGTCGCCAGCCAGACACAGAGGAAGCAGGACGGGCAGTATGGAAATGAGATCACAAGTCTCATGGAAGAACATAGATTTAAAAAAATATGGGTTGATTTAAGTTACAAGAACTAATTAGGAACAAGGCTAAGCTAAGGCTAAGCTTTTATAATTAATAAAAAGTCTCCATGTCATTATTTGCAGGCTGGCAGTCCCAATGAGAAAGTATTACTACAAGTAGGTTTTTTATTTGTTTCTATTTTTTAGTAATTTTTAAAAATTTGCCAGAAGCTAGAGTTATCTGAAAAGAGGAGCCTCAGTTGAGAAAATGCCTCCATCAGATTGTCTGTAGCCAGAGGTGATGGATCATTAAAAAAAAAGTGTGCTGTAGACACAACAGGAGTACACATGTATGAACAGTCTGTAGCAGCACATATAAGGCCTACACAGACTCAAGCTAGATGGAGTCCCTGCACTGAGAGGGGGAAGCAGACACAGTTCCCACTCCTCACCAAGAAGTTACCAGCAACTGAGACCCACCTGTGAAGGACAAATCAGTTTTCTTCAATGAAGTCTCACTGGATATATTATTCAGATTTCATGGTAGGTTCCAAGCTCAGAAGTGGTTGGCCAACACACAATGAACTAAATGGTTATTTTTGTCAACTTTTGTCTCATACGGCTTTGTTTGGGCTTTTTTTTTTTTTTTTTGTCTTATTGGTTGTTTGCTTATTTATTTTGGTTTCTGTATTTGTGGGTTGCTTTGTATGTTTCTTATTTTTTTATTTGTTTTAAATGGAAAAAGAACATAAAACTGGGTGAGTAGGAAGATAGTGATCTTGAAGGAACTGGGGGAAGGGAAAACATTATCAAAACATATGAAAAATGATTTAAATTAAATTAACCAATAGAAACAAATATTTAGTAATAAATTTAATAAATGAAAAATTTACTACATAGCACTAGTAAATTTTTGTACCATAAAAAAGAGAGACTTTGGGTTTTTTTTTGTTTTGTTTTTTAGACATATTTTGTATATTTTAAAGAGACTAAGTGTCTCAGTTAGGGTTTCTATTGCTGTGATAAAACACCATGCCCAAAAGCAACTCAGGGAGGAAAGGGTTTATTCCAACTTACTCCTTGTAGTCCATCTCCCAGGGAAGTCAGAACAGGAAGTTAAGGCGGGAACCTCTAGGCAGGAGCTGATATGGAGGCCATAAAGGAGTGCTGCTTACTGGCTTGCTCAGCCTGCTCTCTTACACCACCCAGGACAGCCTGCCCTTGGGTGGTACCACCTCCTGTGAGCTGGGACTAATGAAGAAAATGCCTCCCAGGCTTAATTACAGACCTAGATTATGACAGCATTTTCTCAATTGTGGTTCCCTCTTCTGCAATAATTCTAACTTGTGTCAAGTTGAAAACAACAACTTTGGATTTCATTAGTGTCTACTGTGGTGTCATCCTTTTATATCTAATTGTATTAATGGAGCTTTTCCTTTTTTGGTTGGTTTGATGAAGGGCTTCTCAATCTTGTTTATATTCTCAAAGAACCAAATCTACGTTTACTGATCCTTTGATTTTGTTCTTTTCATTTCTGCTTCATTAATTTCTGCCCTAATCTTTACTACTTTCATTCTGCTAGTTTCTGCTTTTCCTTATGTTTCTATTGTTTGTTTTCTTCTTGCTTTTGATACAGCTTCTCATGGAGCTCAGCCTAGCTTCAAAATCACTATGGAATCAGGAAAAGGACACCCCAGTCTCTTGCTTCTACCTTTGAAGTGTTGTCTTGTGTTTGTAGGATCTGAAGCAGCAGTTCTCAACCTTCCTAACGCTGTACTCTTTAACACAGTTCCTCATGTCGTAGTGACCCCAACCACAAAGTTATTTTCATTGCTACTTCATAACTGTAGTTTTGCTATTCTTATGAATTGTAATGCAAATATCTATTTTCAGATGTCTTAGGTGACCCTGTGAAAAGGTCATCATTCAACCCCCAGAGAGGTCATGACCCACAGGTTAAGAACCATTGATCTGGAGGAACATTAAGTCATTAGAGATTTCTTTTTTTTTTCCAGTATGGGCAACCACAGCTATGAGCTTTTCACTTAGAACTGACTGTTCTGTATCTGCTTCTGTTTTCATTTTCATTTAACTCTAGAATTTTTAAAACTTCTTCCCTGCTTTCTTCAAGAACTACTATTTATTCTGAATGTATATTGTTCCAGTTTGTGTTTTTAAGTTTCTATAGTTATTCTTGTTGCTGATTTCTAGATTTATTCCGTCATAATCTGCCAATAAATGGAATTATTTCAATTAATTTTTTATTTGTTAAAAATCACACTAAGAAATTAGCAAAAAACACTATACTGCTTAGTGCTAAAAAAAAAACTAACAAATTCATACACAAAGCTCAAGTAAATACAGAAACAATAGTCCCATGCAATGAATATCTGTATTAACAAAAAACACTGAAGAATTTTCACAAACTTGATGTATTTAATCTCCTTGCAACACCGGATGCAGCAACTACCAAGGACCACATGACAAACCTTGCCTGGAACTCCCAGAGGCCTCTGCGCCCAGCCATAGCCCACACTCCGCCAGTCCCCGCCTCCCCCAGCCACCGCAGGACGGTTGAACTCTCCCGTCGGGAGGATCAGGCTAGAAGCCACTGTGAGCTCTTGTGGTTTTTGGTGAAGAGGTGAGAAATATGAGCTGCTATATGGTTTTGGAAAAACTTATAAAGTGCACTAAAATGAATTCAAACTTTTGCTTTCGTAAGTCACTGTAAAATGCAGGTGTATCAGTTTAACCATTGTTCAGACTCCAAGGGAAGGGGGGGGGTGTTAATGTGTAATAAAAAAGTAAAGCTCTGTCTATCATAGACTACAAAATCCAAAGTACCAAAGGTGTCACTAACTTGGATTGTACGATGAGTGTTTGTAGGTGCATGCGTAAACAGATAAAAACATGCCCATTGAGGAATTTCTTTGGGGTTGGGGGAGAAAGTGAGCTTCCACAAATTGCCTATATTTATTGTTACTTTATTTTTTAAAATATTTTCAAGATTCGGGGGTGGGGGTACTACTCGGTAGGTAAAGTGTTTGCTTGTCAAGCGTAAAGGCCCGAGTTTGGGTCCAGCGCCGGAAAGCTTGGGTAGGAGGCTCTCAGACTCAGAGGCTAAGTCTAGTCTAAAAATAGATAGCAGGTTCAGAGAGACCAGCAGTTAGGAACACTTGGTGCAGTCGCCGCAGAGAACTGGGGTTTGGTTCCCAGCATTCGCTTGTCGGCTCACAACCGCCTGTAACTCCAGGTTCAGTGGATCCAATGCTCTCTTGTGATCTCCAGGCCCCCAAGCATGCACGTAGTACACAGACCTACATTCGGGCATTCGCACATACAAGTAAAGTTAAAAAAAATGATTAAAGGAGCTGGAGAGATGGTTAACAGCACTTGTTGCTCTTCCAGGAAACCCACGTTGGGTTCTCGGCATTGACATAGTTGCTCACAATCATCCTTGAGTCCAGTTTCAGAGAATCTGACACCTTCTTCTGGCTCTGCAGGCACCAGGCACACACATGTGATGCCCACACGACATACAGGTGAAACACTCATACATATGCACAAAATAAATATTTTTAAGTAATTAAGGTAGGGAACAATATATGAAACCATCAGACTGACCTCTGGCCTTCACATGTGCTCATATATGTGTATACACCACAAACATGTGCATGTGCACATACACAAATATTTGCAAGATTCAGAAATTATTGATTTTAACAAGAAATTAAACACGGTTGGAGATACTACATTCACAGTATATTACAAAACACACGCTGTGGAGGCAGAATCCCTAGGTTCAAATTCTTGTTTAGCCACTGATCTGCTGAGTGGCTTAAGTAAGTGTTTCTCTTTTTTATTTATTTTTTTTTTTTTTTACACTGGTTGATGGAGGGACAGGTGCTTACCACATGCCACATGTGTGGAGGTCAGAGGACAACTTGTAGAGTCAGGTCTCCCCTTCCATCCAGTGGGTTCTGGGGACTGGACTCATGACCTCAGGCCTGGCAGCAAGTGAGTGCATGTACCTGCTAAGACATCTTGCTAGCTCAGGACCCCAGGAATCTTTCTAATTCATTTCTTCATAATGAAACTAATGTGCAACCTACCTCACAATACTATGAGGACTGAAATGAATTCAGCACATGCCCAGTGCTTAGAATAATAAAATATAATAATTGCAAAGTAGGTCCTGAGAAAGCTGTCAGTTAAAAAAATATTTCCCCCATATAAGGATTTAAATAATATTTTCCAAATTGAGTTTAATTCTCATGAAAGCTTATTTTACTAAAAATGACAATAACAACTAAATACCTGGCTTCTGTCTATTTGACAGTGAAGGTGATGTTGTCTTCCTCTTGCTTAGACTGAAAGTTTGGTCTAAATTTGTTATGTTATTAGTAATAATAGCCTTTGTCCCTTAATGTTGCTCTTTCCATTACAGGTATATCACCCTTGCTGTTTTTGAATAGTTTGTAAATATTATCAGTGGGGCAAATAAAGAAGTCACCCTAATGAAGTTACTTTTGAATGATTCGTAAATTTTATGAACAAGATAAATAACAAATGTGATTTTATATAAAGTGATACAGGTACAGACACTTCTGTATTTTACAGATTTACTATTTGTCTTAAAAGGATTTTACACTTTGGGGATCCAAAAGGGCAACATTAAAGATAATAGTGTAAGCTGCTGTAAAAATAAACAAGGTAGTAGTTCATTAAAATACATTATAAAATGCAAAGTCATGTTTTTTTTTTTTTTCAAATAAAGGGAAGCTTCCAGGAATGTGGAAGGAAAAGAAGAAAAGGGATAGAGGATAAAAGAGTATAGAGTGGATGAATATTATACATGCATATATATTTATGTGTGGAAATGTCATAATGAACCCCTTCATTTTGTACTGCTAATATATACTAATATAGCAGTATTAAAAGATACGTTATAAAAGATAAGGTGAAAAGAGAGTCTGTTGTTATGTGAAGTCATTTAACTTTTAAAATGAGATTAAGAAACATTGTCTCATGGGTAGTTTCCTTCCGTCAAAAACATCAATTCTTTCCAGAAATCTCTGTGCTTCTAATTACATAAAAGGATGGACATTTGCCTTTTCTGTGCTGATACGATGTGGTAAAAATACTAAAGTACATTTGGAATTGGTGTGACTTATTTTAAAGATCAAAAAGAAAACCCACCTGCTATGGAGGAAGAGTTTGATGACTTAACCCAATCGTCTGAAACAGCCTCAGCATCCAGCAGGTTTCCTTCCCCCAATTATGAAGATCTGTTAAAGCTAATTGAACATCTGAGCCTGGAATGCAAAGGTAAGTCTGCTGTGTCTAGAGCAGCAGCCGCTGTGCACATTGCTTAGCACGGCTCCCCAGAGCACTGATGCATCTTAGTGCACGTCAGAGGCACACTATATACATGTAAGGAGAGTGAGAATCATGCACAGTTAGCTAGGAACTTTATTGTTCCTACTGTATTTTCCTCAGCATGAATGAATGGTGCACAGCTTTTTTAAGGCCACTGTTTCTCTCTTGAGTGTTTACTATGAATAGGTCAGGTTTGTCTCTACCTGGAAAACTGTGAATTTATTCTTATGGGTAACATTTTATATTTTCATGTTATTAAAATTTCCATGTGTTTGTGCATTATTTATATGTGGTCTATCATCTATCTGTCTATCACACACACACACACACACACACACACATATATGTTCATGTGTGTGGATATTTCTATTTTTATCAGTATTTCATATATTTGATAAAATAATATTCACTTTGTAAAATGGCATTTTATTTTAACTAACACATAGGAAAGTATCTTTACTTATATTTATGAGGCTTAGTGTAGCATTTTAATACGTATGCACAATGTATAATTACCAAAACATAGCTTTTGTATATCTATAACCTCAAGTTTTTGCCACTCCTTTTTCGTCAGAACATTGAATATTCTCTCTCCCAGCTATTTTGAAATATTTAATTATGTTAAGCATAGCTATCCTATTGTGCTATGTGGTCATAAAGTGATTCTTCTCATTCAGCTGCTTAGTGCCTCTTTACGTGCCTTATATTTGCTCAGTGTAAGAGTGAGTAAATGTGACAGCTTATAGTCCTTCATATACAAAACGAACTCATATACTTTATTTTCATATTGGTTTCTTGCTGACTCAGATTCTGGTAGCCTATTAAAAATCCGAGATACAGTTCACTCATATAAAATGTTAATACAACTTAAAAATAGTCACTGCAAAGCACTCATGGCAAAACTTGGAACTATGGAAAATGAAGTGAGTGGACTACAAAAGAAGCTCTCAGAAGCAGAACATGAAAAAATAAAGCAGGAGCAAGAACTCTGCAATCTGCGGTATGACACCTTGATGTTAAAACTGTCTGAGGGTCAGTCAGGGGATAGCTTAGTGGTAGAATACTTTGCCTAGCATCGGTAAGGCTCTCGGTTTTATCCCCATGGCTACAATAGGCGGGGGTAGGGAATCAAATTTTGAGCTGGTTGTAGTAGTGCTGCACTTGGACAGCAGGGGAAACTGAATCTCAAATTCAAGGCCAAAGGCAGTTTGGACTACGTAAGGAAACACTGTTGAAGAAGATGAAGAGAAGGAAGACAGGAGGGTGGGAAGAAAGGAGAGGAGGAAGGGGAAGAAGAAAAAAGCAGCTTTCTTAGTCTTGTGAAATATGAAATTTTGGCATTGACACAAAAAGTGAGCAATCATCTCAAAGGGAATAATTTATTCTGTAGCCAAATGTCAATAGCCATGGCCAAAATACCAACATGGTCACAATTTTGTGGACGTTTTATAGTAAAAGAAAGGAGGAAGTCACAAAGTAAGGTGTTTTTTCTTTATTCTTTTCTCATGCAATGCATCCTGACCACAGCCACCCCTCCTTCCACTCTTCCCAGTTCTCCCCGCAGATCTACTGCTCCCGTTTCCCATCAGTAAAGATCAGACCTCCAAGGGCTATCAACCAAACATGGCATAACAAGATGCAATAAGACTAGGCAGAAGCTCTGATATTAAGGCTGGACGAGGCAACTCACTAGGAGGAAAAGGGTCCCATGAGCAGGCAAGAGTCAGAGACAACCTCACTCCAGTTGGTGGGGACATTAAGTAGCCAGATATGTAAAGTAGAGAAGTGTCTGCTATTGAAATCACCTACTATTAATGGATTGATGCTAATCTATGTCTTCAATTCCAGTTGTAGATTTTTCCATGAAATTGGGCACCCCTGAGTTTGGTGCATATGTGTTTAGAATAGTAATGTCTTCTTGCTTATCTGTTCCCTTGGTTTGGATAAAGTTTCCATACTCTTTACATCTTCTGATTGGTTTCATTTGAAGTCAATTTTGTCATATATTAGGATAGTGACAGATGCTTGCTTCCTGGTCCCATTCGATTGTAGTACTTTGGTCCAGTCTTTCACCCTGTTTTTAAAGGCAGTGCCTATCTTTAAAACTAAGATATGCTTCTTATAGGCAGCAGAGAGGTGGGTTTTGTCTCTGGATCCAGTCAGTCTGCGTCTTTTGATTGGAGAATTGAGACTGTTGATATTTCAAGTTATTATTGAAATGTGTGTTAGTTGTGATTGTGTTGTTGATTTTTGGTCTTGTTTGTATTCTCAGAAGCATTTTTTTTCTTTTAGCAATTATGGCTTTGTATTCCTTTTTATAGCCTCTCTCCTATGTTCATACTCTTCAGCCTGAAATAATGCTTTTTATATTTTCATCAGGTTTGGTTTGTTGAATATACATTTTTTAGGCTGTCAATATTGTAGAAAGTTTTTCTTTTCCTTCAATCATGGTAGATACTTTGTCTAAGTATATTAAACTTGGCTTGCTGTCACTGGTTTGTGGGACTTGGTATGCATTGCTTTAGACTCTTTTGGCTTTCAAAGTTTTCATAGAGAAATTAACTGTATTCTGATGGATTTTCATTTGTACCTGACTTGCATTTACTTCTCTTGTAGCTTTTGATACACTTTCTTTGTTACTTAGTGTTTTAATAATGGCATGCTATGATGATTTTCTTTCTGTTCTTGCCTATTTTGTGTTCTGTGTGCATCTTATATTCATGAGTGTGTCTTTTCTTAGTTTGGGGACATTTTCTTCTATGACCTTGTTGAAGACATAGTCTATGCCATTAATGGGATTCTTCTTCCTCAACTATGCCTATAATTCAAAGGTTTTAATTTTTAAATGGTGCCCCACATTTCCTGTGTGTTCCTTTTCTGTGTTTTTAATTTTTTCATGTTTGTTGTTTATTTGTTTAGATCCACTATTTTACCTTCCAGACCTGACATTCTGTCTTCTACTTGATTCATTCTATTTGTTAGACTTTTTTTTTGTTTTGTTTTGTTTTGTTTTTTGTTTTTCGAGACAGGGTTTCTCTGTGCGCCTTTTCCTGGAACTCACTTGGTAGCCCAGGCTGGCCTCGAACTCACAGAGATCCGCCTGCCTCTGCCTCCTGAGTGCTGGGATTAAAGGCGTGTGCCACCACCGCCCGGCTTTGTTAGACTTTTGTTGTTGTTTGTTTTTTCTCTTTTTACTTTTTGGGGGTATGCCACCCAGATCCCAAATAAATCACACATGGAGCCTTATTATTACTTATGAATGCACAGCCTTAGCCTGGCATGTTTCTAGCCAGCTTTCCTTAACTTAAATTAACCTATCTGTCTTTTGCCTCTGGACTTTTCCCATTCTCTTACTTCTATAAATCTTACTCTTACTCTGTGGCTTGCTGTGTACCTGGGTGGCTGGTCCCTGGAGTCCTTCTCCTTTTCTGACTACTTCTTTTCTCCTCCAAGATTTCTTCTTCTATATATTCTTTCTGCCTGCCAGACCCACCTGTCCTTTATCCTGCCTTGCTATTGGCCATTCAGAGCTTTATTAGACCATCAGGAGTTTTAGACAGGCACAGTAACACAGCTTTACAGAGTTAAACAAATGCAACATAAACAAAAGTAACACACCTTAAAATAATATTCCCCAACAGGCTTTACTTTAAGTTCTCAGGTTGAGCTATTGAGTTTTCAATTCCATCTTCATTTCAGCTTGGGTCCTCTCCAATGTTTCTATTTCTATTTCCTGGATTGCTGCTTTCACTTCCATCAACCTTTTATGTTTGTGTTTTCTTGGGTGTCACTCAGGTGTTTATTCTCTTTAAGCTCTTTTCTTACCAAACTGTTTCTTTGTGTTGTCTTTAAACTGCTTGAATTCTCTGAGAAGGTTTATAATTGTTCTGTGTCTTGGAGTTCTTCTAGATAATTCTCATTGGCAAACATGTCTACAGGACTGGTAGATTTTGGAGAGAAGACATCACCTTGATCCTTTATATTGTTGGTATTCCTTAGGTGAGATCTGGGAATATAGACTTCCTTTCTTAGTTTTAAGTTTGTTATGGATGGAGCAGAGTTGGGAAGAAAAAAGATGTTGGGGCAGGATGAATCTAGAGATTAGAAATGGCACCCAAGTGTATTGGTGAAATTATTAAGGCCACTCCACGTAGTTAAAAGGAAGATTTATTTAGTGGGTAACTTACAAATTAAGGGATAGGTAGGTCGCGGGGTCTGGGGAAGGTGTATCTCAATCCACCGGTGTTCTCTGGAGCTCTGTTAGGTCCACCTCCACTGTTCAGGGTCCCAGAACAGAGAGAGCGCTTGCCCATCCAGCTCTCGGGTCTCCAGGCGCCTCCCCTGGCCCAGCCTTGTAGGCGTGACAGTTGCCAGAGTCTCAATGGGGGTTGGAACTTCCAGATCCAAGCTGGAATGGCTACCACTACACAGGTGGGCAGAGGAGACTGGCCTGGTACACAGGATGTACTTCTTGTTCCAAGATGAGAGTGTGAGGATAGATAGGTCTGAGTGGGAAGATTGACCATAACTTGGGAGAGTCCTGTTGTGTGGCAGGTAGGTATGGAGGATACTGGGCCAAGCCTAGAACTCCTCTGCAGTGAAGGCAGGGAAGGCTTGGCTAGACTGGTGCACTCATTGTAAGAGCAAGGCTAAATCTAGTCTACTGTAGAAATGGTGTGGATGAAGAGGGCATGAGTACTCACCTGGTTAGACCCTGGAGGAGGACATGGGTAGTCTACATATGGAGTGGGATTGTGAAGGCTGCATGAAGGGTCCAGTGGGCAGATGATGGTAGAGTGGGTCTTGGTGGAAGCCTAGACTCTGGCCACAGTACAGGAGGAGGTGGTGGGACTAGGAGGATTGGGGACACTGTGGACGCCTAGAGGGGTGTGTGTGTGTATGTGTGGTGTGTGTGTGTGTGTGTGTGTGTGTGTGTGTGTGTGTGTGTGTGTGATTTGCTTCTGTGTAGAACAAAACCCAGTGCTTTACATTAGACAGGAAATTTTCTGTGGAGTCCAATGACAACTAGCTGGGCCCAAAGCATCTCCTCTTTATGACCTACATAAAGTTGTTCAAATGAGTCATATATACTGGGTTGTACATTGCAAAAAGGCCCACAGGGTCAAGCATCCCCGGCCCCCCCCGCCCTTTGGTGTGCTATAAGAGACGGAACACTTGATTTAGGTTCCTCTCTGATTCCTTTAAATTTTGTAAGGTGGCAAGTGTGTGCCAGTCTGTAGTCATGAGTGTGTCACCTTGATGAAGGTGACAGCATTGTCTTCCTCTGCTGGTGTCTCACTTGATATTCTCTCTGACTAGTATTGGAGTCACTAACTGCTTGAAAACCTGTGCCCAGTTTGTGTGTGTTTGAAATTGGAGTAGTGGACATCAGAAAGAGCAACAGTAAGCAAGAGTACTTCAGAGGAGGGTTAAATAGATACTTTAGGATAAATCAATATACAACGAGCCCAGCAAAACAAACGTTTTCTAACAAAATGCTTTCCTAACATAAGCATTTTTACACTGCAGATTTGCTTTAAAACAAGAAGTGGAGAAGAGAAAAAGTGCTGACTGGGTTTATGAAAAAATTAAGGGGCAGCTGAGAGAAAAAGAAGAGCAATGTAATAAAGAAGTTAAAATGAAACAAAAACTTGAAATCCGTGTTAGGGAACTGGATGTGGAATTGAAGACTGTGAGAAACAATCTTAATGAAGTAAGTTAATCATACACTTAAAATTATATTTTGCTTTTATTTTATTTTTAAAGGGATAATATTGCTTACCATTTGAATATATTGAATATAAACATACATAATCATATGTTTATTTACATATGGGGGCATGATCTGAGAAATATGCTTGGCATATTGATCTGCAATCATCAAAAATGTGCACTCACACAAGTATAGAATATCTAGCTCTTCACCCAGGCAATGAAATCTTATTCTTGTGGCATCTTTGAGAGGAATGGAGACTTTCTTGGCTCTCTTTTTATGCTTACTAGGGAGGCTTAGGTCATGCAAACTCAGTTGTGTCCACAGCCACTCTGAGTCAGTAGCTTCCAAGTTCATTGTTTCATGTCTACAAAGAATGAGGAAATGTAGACACAGAAAAAATAAGGAAAATACAGATTCATTAAGGAAAATTGAGAATGAATTCGCAATAGGACAGGCTTCAAATGAGAAATGCCCTTGTATTGCTCTGACCATTTGTGTTGCCCTTGTCTGTCATGGATTTTATAGAGAGAATTCATTGGAGCCTGAGGTAGGCTCTACTGTAGTTGGAAGTTTTCCTGTGTCCTGCTTGGTCCACAGCCACTCAGACCCCAATAAACACACAGAGGCTTATATTAATTACAAACTGTATGGCCATTAGATCAGGCTTATTACTGACTAGCTCTTACATTTAAATTAACCCATAATTCTTATTTTGTTTAGCCACATGGCTTGGTACCTTTTCTCAGTTCTGCCTTGTCTTCTTGCTTTCTCTGTGTCTGGCTGGCAACTCCTGGCTGCTCTTCCTCTTCCCAGAATTCTCCTTGTCTGCTTATCCCGCCTACACTTCCTGACTGGCTACTGGCAAATTGGCGTTTTATTAAACCAGTATACAAAAGCATTATCCCACAGCACTCTACAGGGATTGGTCATTTTTGTGCGCATAATGGGCGTAGCTAATGAGAAGGCTATATGCCCTATGCATACTGTCTTGGCTCTACCAAAGAGCTTTTCATCCATTCAAGGAAGGAAGTCACATGTGGTACATGACTAGCTGGTTACCCACCATACCTCCTGCCTCTTATGTGGTCTGTGACTAATAATACTATTTATGTTTTAAATAAAATAGTGTCCATGAGAGTGCTGGTAGTCATCTAGGGGATTGGCAAGCTCATTCCTTGGCATGAACAAAGAATTGAGTGAGCATCTAGGAAAAAACAAAAGACCAAGCAATAGAAAAAACAAGAAGGCAAGAAGCAACCCCTTGAGATGGGAGGGGCCTGAGGCTGGAAGTCTCCTAAATAGGCTTTGGATTGGATAGTCCATGGTAGTCTAGGTCCTCCCTGTTCCCCTATTGGTCATACAAAGTCCAAGTAGAAGGTGCAGTAAGGATAATGAAACAATGTTACTCATCTAGGACTTAAATGGTGGTTTTATGAAGTCCTAGCACCCTGGGGACCTCCGTTGGGTCCATTCAGACTCAGCTTGCACTTTTCTTCCTCTAATATCATCTTCAAGTATCTTACTTGAGACTGACATTCCTCTTCCCAGAATTCTCCTTGTCTGCTTATCCCGCCTACACTTCCTGACTGGCTACTGGCAAATTGGCGTTTTATTAAACCAGTATACAAAAGCATTATCCCACAGCACTCTACAGGGATTGGTCATTTTTGTGCACATAATGAGCATAATGCGCATATGAGCTCATAATCCCCTTGAGCTCACCATGTAGCCTAAAACAACCTTAACCCCTAATCCTCCTGCCTCTACCCTCTGAGTTCTTGCATCACCAGCATGTACCACAGTCCTCAATTTGACAGTATATTCCGGATGGAACCCAGGGCCTCACTTAGGCACTCTGCCAACTGAGCTATATCCCCAGCACCAGGGTTTTGATTTTACTGTTGAAAAAGCTGGCTGTCATTTATGAATTAAATGTTGGGTAATTCATGTGGGAGGCAGGTTCTTGTGGGTTTTATCTGCTCTTTGAACATTTTTTTCAAAGTTTGTCTCTTAATATGGTTTTAAGACACTCCCCCCGCCCCATCTTACCAAGTAGTATAAGAATAAAACCTTCTCTAAATGTGTCTAGGCTATAGAGGAACGAAATGGCACTGAAAGGCAGCTTTTGCAAGAACAGAATGCCAGAATATTACAGGATGAGATCCTGGCAAATCACCTTCACAAACAAAAGGAACTAAAAATGGCACAAGAGAAAATTAGTTCTCAGGTATTTTCTTCAGTCACTTTCAAGTCTTGTGTATGGAATTTTATGTGTACATGGTTTTCAAAAACAATTAGAGGGCTCATGAAAGGTAAAGGGCACTTTTCAAAATCCTATGTGGATATATTTAATATGCATACTTTGATGTGGGAATAGCTTTTTTTTTTTTTTTTTTTTTAGCAAATTGGATAAAGTAGTGTTAATTCAAGTCCAATTGTCTATAACATAGTAATGACATTCACAGTGGCCTCGTCCAAGTCAATTTTAGATAGCCTGGAGTAACGTCTTTCACAATGGCCTCATCCAAAGAATGGGTTTTAGAATTTCCCATAAGAATTCATTTTTATGTGGTCACAAAAGCCTTGCTGGTAACAATGTATCATCTGCGTTGGGACTGTGATTTCTCCCTCTTGATCTGGTAATGGAGAGATTTGCTTATTTGTTCCAACACTTGGTAAAAAGAAAAAGCACAGTCAGGGGAGATCGTATTTTAGATGTCATTTCCTTCTTTTTCAGAAGAGTGACAGTTTTCTCTAATTCTTTACTTCAGTACAAAGAGCTTTTGACAGCAATGATATATTGTAAAGTAGACAGAGAACCATGTTACCACTAAGTTTCACACAGAACAAAGGCTTTTGTTTCTGTGCTGTGATTTCTGCTGCGGTGGCTGGAGTCCAGGGCTTCACACACGCTGTCCAGTTGCTCTCACAGTGAGCCATATCCCTAACCTCAGAACTGGACATATTTAGTTCATACACGTATTTCAAGATGACTCTACAGAAAGGTCGTTATAGCTTTCTCAAAAAGTATTTAAAGCACTTGAAAGATGAGGCATTTCCCTTTCATTTTAGGCATATCTTTAAAGCACAGAAATAGGAGGAACAAGTATAGTACTTCTATTCAAGGTAAGTCAATGAGAAAAAATTATCTAGATTTTGTCAGTGGAGTGTTAAAAGCAACTTTATTTAGATATAACAGACACACTAAATAGTTCATACATTTAACATATAGAATTTACTGCTTCTTAATATACACACAGAGTTTCATAACCACGTCTAGCACTATAGGCAATTTTAGAACATTTTTATTACTTTGAGAAAGAAACCATTCACTCTTATCTGGGAACCCCCTAGGGACTAGTCCCTCCCTCTACTCCTGTACAGGAAACCCACCAACCTGTTCCTTGTCTCTTTACTTTCCTTTTTCTCAGCACACAGAGTCCCATATATAGTCCTTTTGTGTGGCTTATTTATCTTAAAATATGTGACTTGTGTTATTCCAAGCCCTGCTTTTCTTCTGTTTATTGTGGTTCTGCACCACTTATCCATCCATAGGCTGGGAGATGCCAAGGCTCCACTTGCTGGCTGTCTTAGTTACTTCTCATTACTGGGAAGAGACATGACTGAGGCACCTTACAGAACAAAGACTTTAGTGGGGCTTAGAGCTTCCGAGCTGAGTCCATGACCATCCTGGTGGGGAGCATGGCAGCAGACATGGTGCTGAAGTAGTAGCTGAGAGCTCACACCCTTACCACAAAAAGAAGGGAGAGAGAGAGAGAGAGAGAAGAGAGAGAGAGAGAGAGAGAGAGACTAATTATGAGTACCGTAGCATTTTTCCTAATCCTTCCCAAACAGTTCTGCCAACTGGGGACCAGGCATTTAAATATATGAGCCATTCTCACTCTTTTGTATAATATTATAGGACCAGCCTTAATATTATACTATCCCAGGGTGCCCAGAAGTGACGCTACCAGGGGTGTGGGAATGAACCTAGATACAGGGAGCTCTTTCGTCCAACTCATTTAATTCGTCCTCCACAATCATTCTGTCCAACATTCCGCCCACTTCTATTAGGACCTGTCTGTATCTTTCCCAAGCCAGCACACCTTCATGTTTACAATACACATAAGAATTGTAAGGTCCCTACCAGAAGCTTCCTGGCAACTTCATTGCAACCCCCAAAGGGGAAGAGAATAAAGGCAGAGTTAGATAGGAGCTGAAATAAATCAGAGAAGGAATTTATTTGCTAGGAATATATCCTTACTGTGGTTAGGTGGAAACGTTGCGAGTCTATCATAAATGTGCTCAAATTATAAACTTACAGGTGATAAGATGAAGAAATCTATAAGTCACTAAAAATAAAACTGCCACTGTTTTTATCTGCTACCAGTTTTCTGACAGGACGGGGGAGGAGTACTAATAGCTAGTCAATCTGCATCACAGCTTGAAGCACCTGGTGAGAGGAAACCTTTTTGATCTAAGAAGTTGCTATGGGGCAGTGGAAGATTTGGACTTGGTTTGCACAGGAAGCAAAGCTGTGAACCTCAGAGCCAGGAACTTGGCCTGGGAGCCATGTTGTCTCTGAAAGGATGTTTCACCTAGTTCAGGGGCTTCAGGCGTCTAGCAGGTGGTCTGGTAGCGTTTTGTTCCTCTTTTGTCTTTTAATGCTTTGTTTGGGGCTGGCCCTATCTTTGGATGTGGCTAAAAGGAAATATTTGCAAAAGGCAGATACCCAATTCAAATGCTAAAAAGGGAGTCGGGAGCTCCGAGCCAGAAGATTCTGCCTATGTGATTTTATCCAAATACTTTGAGTATAATGCCCAAGATGGAGGTTCACACACATACACACATTCTGGGAGAATTATGAGCACAAGGAATTCATAGCAAGATGCAGCTAAATATTAAAGCTATGTAACACCAAATATTTCGTGATAAGTGGCTTTCCATTTGACAGACCCTTTTCCAGTCCAAGTATAGCTCTAATACACAGCTGAATCTCTATAATATATTCTTGTGGCCCACAAGATCACTCAAACCACCAAACTGGCTATTACTGAGAATGCTGCCATGGGCTCTCATTTATGAAGTATAATATGTATATTTCCCTACTTCTGGATTTTATTCTCAGAGTTGTATACGCTGGCTTTACCATTTCTCTTCTTCTGCTCTTGCTGATCTATTCTGTTTGTTTATTTGTTTGCTTACTTGCTTGCTTGGGAGCACAAGTCTTATGTTGAAGCCCAGATAGATCTGAAAATCAATATATAGGCTGAGTAGGACTGGAACTTGTGGTGATTCTCCTGCCCCATCCTCCCAAATGCTTGCATTCCAGGTATAAGCTACCACACAAGGCTAGATGTCTCATTGTTAAATAAATTGTAAATACATGCACTTAACAATTGTTAGGATAAGATTAATTCTTCCAATCTAAGTCAGCAGACTACACAGATGCTTGCAGAGCCCTATTTATTGTAGCATTATTCACAGCAGTCAACTTAAGGAACCATCTTAGATGTTTATCAATACATCAGTGAATAAAGGGGAAAATGGCATTTTACACACTGGAGTTTTATTATGCCATAAAAAAGAACAAAATATATATTCATGTGGTGCATATGAATGTTATGAAAGTGGTAGGCAGACTATTAGGGGAAGTGAAGGAGCTACCCTAGCCTAAAGGGGAAAAATGGAAAGAACATTGACTAGGGTTAAATGTGGTCAAAGCATATGATATACACAGATGAAAATGTATTTTTGAAACTCACCACTATGCACAGTGAAATTATGCTAATAAAAGAAAAAGACAAAATAAATGACATTCTTCATATTATAGCAATCATTTATTTAAGACAATGACATAATAAGGTTCTCATTTTAAATGTTATGGAATTAAATATAAAATTAATAGCACTCACTTTAACAGTGAAGAATTGTTTTGCATTTTTCTCACTATGGATAAAGAATGAGAGTTGCCATCATTCTTCATTATGCAATTGGAGCTGGGATTTATAGCTGTATAGTAATTTACCAGCTAAAATGCTCTGGATACAACTTTTCTGATATGCCATCATTTCATATAGTCTTCAGTATTCATCAGAGTCACGCTAAAGCATCCCAGCACGAACAGTGACTGGGAATGAAATGATTCAGGAATCTTACCGCAGTCCAATATGTTTAGGCCATTGGCTCTAGCTTGCCTCTGATGATCATGCCACTTGCATACTACTAAACCCAAGAGGAAGCGTTTGCATTGTTCTTCATCATCGCTGTCCACCAAGGAGGCCTGAGAACAAATGGGCTGTAAATAATGATAAGTGGACAAAGGTGCCATTGGTTAGTGTTGTTAATGGCTTCATGGGGTATTAAGAATGTATTCTGGGCCTCATAGTCCCCATTTCTTGCACTTCCTAGAAGGAAAGAATGATTCCCTCCTCTTCACATAGATTATTTCTTCCACTGGCGTGCCACTTACCTAGAACATCAAGATTTTTTTTTTTAAGATTTATTTATTTATTATGTATACAGCATGTATGACTGCAGGCCAGAAGAGGGCACCAGATCTTGTTACAGATGGTTGTGAGCCACCATGTGGTTACTGGGAATTGAACTAGGGACCTCTGGAAGAGCAGTCAGTGCTCTTAACCTCTGAGCCATCTCTCCAGCCCAGACATCAATTTTTAATAAACATAAAGTACAATAATAATTTATCAACCTGTTTAAGTTCTTTATGTATACCCTGTAATTACTAGTATTGTCTCCATTTTACAGAGAAGACACAGACATGGAAAGATAACTTACTTGGTATCACAAAGCTAGTAATAGTTGAATCTGGCCTTCAGACTCAGCATTTAGACTTCGGTGTAGATTCTGGACGTATCGTTTAAATTACTACCATCATTGGAATAGTTACACTCATTTATATCTGTATGGGCATTTCAGATCACACATGAGGTGGCCTTTGGAACACAATGATTTCAATTTTCACCACGGGGAATGTATTGTTTTCCTCCATTTTATCCATTTTGTCGTTGTCAGTGTTAATAGGCTTGAATGCAGAATGTCTCCCACAGGCTCATGTGTTTAAAAACTTGGTCTGCTGTGGGAAGTTATGGAGCCTTGAGGAAGTGAGGCCTAGATGAAGGAAGTGTGTTGCAGGGAGGTGGGTCTTGGGGCATATCAGCTGGCCTTGCTTCATGTCTAGTCTCTGCTTCTGATTTTTAGAAATGTAGCAAACTGCGCTGCAAGTTCTTGCCAGCATGTACACAGCTGCCCCGCCTTCCCCACATAAAACTGAAATAAAATAAATTCCTCTCCTCCTGAGTCACTTCTTGGCAGGTTTTATATCACGGCAATGAGGAAAGAAACTAACACTGAAAAATGGTACCAAGAAGTGGGGCGGGAGAATTTGTAGCTCAGGGCTAAAGAAGCCTTAGAAGGTTGTAAGTAGGGTTTGTTTTTTCAGTAGATGATGATGATAAATACATACACCCACAACCAGTCAATATGCATAGTGTAAGGGATTGTGGGGTGCTCAGCTCTAAATAGGACATCTATATCACATTCTGTCCTCCAAAGGTTCAGAGTTCACTGCAGAAAGGGGGACAGAAAATTGTAAGAGCCATGGTAGTTAAGTGCCTGCAGCAAAACAGTGTTGGCCAGACATGACAGGGCCACTGCACACGTGAAGTCACAGAGGCAGTAACCGCATCCACAAGGCCTCACAAGATCAAGCCCCAGAATCCCAGTGTGGAAATGAAGTGTTAGCATGTCCCTCGGCTGCAGGGTCGGCCAGCTTGTGGGCAGCTGCCTCAGGCTCCTCCCCCACAGCTGTAAGCCTCTCCCACCCACCGCCACATACCTTACTCACCATGATGAAATGTATTCCTCAAACCATGAGTGAGCCCAAATGAATCCTCCTCATTATTGCTGTAAGGTATTATGCTAGAGTGACACGAAAAGTAACTAACATGATAATATATAAATCAAAAACAGTGGTTCTTTTCAGTCCTAGTACAGGTATCAACAAATGTTTTAAAGGACTACTAGCATCGTTTAGGCTCTGTAAATCATAAGCTCCCTCTGTCTTGTTGTGAGGAATTCTTTTGGATATATCTGTGCTAAACTGGATAATTTTGCAGTTGCAACAACAAAAGAGTAGCAATGCACAGTCTTCGGGTAAAAGGCTACAGTGTCGACTGAAATTTTACACTGAAAACGCAGAATGGGCATATTTACCCCTGATGATTAGTAAAGGATGTTTTCCTTTATTTTAGTTGCAAGAAGCACTGGACCAACACATAGAGCCTGCACAATGCATTAAGAAGATGCACGACTGCATTCAGAAGTACAAGGCAGCATGCAAAATGGCTTGAGTATTTACAAAGCAAATACATAGTATGGTTTGAGACTTAGACCGGTCATGACAGTTTCTGAGGTTTAGTCTTGATTTACTTGAAGCGCACAATTGAGGTTTGGGGTGCACCTCAGCAACATAATAAATTTTGCACACTACCTAAATGTTGTACATTATCTACAAAACATAGCTAGAAAAACGATACATTTATTTTTCATTTTCTGTTTTGTTTTGGTTTGGTTTTGGTTTTTTTTGAGAAAGTATTTCTCTGTGTAACAGCTCTGGCTGCCCTGGAATGCACTCTGTAGACCAGGCTGGCCTTGAACTCATAGAGATCTGTCTGCCTCTGCCTCCAGTTACTTTTTAATTTTTAAGAATTTAAATAATTATTATTCAAGATGTTTGTTGAGAAATTGTGAGTTGTTTTTAAAATTGGCATGTGAGGGTAACTATTTTTAAATGTGCATTATAATAGACTTGGACTTGAAAATTGCAAGTTAAAAGCTACAGCAAGAAAACAAGCAGAGAAAATTGAACAGTTAAAGGAAAACCTACTAAGGGAAATTTTGGTAAGTTATTCTCTTATTTCTTGTAATACTGAAAAGAAAGTTTTATTTCTCTAGTATTTGGAATATTTTAGGTAGTAGGGCATTTTCATTGGTAAACACACTTGCATTCATACCAATACATAAAATTATTTTAGTAACACAAATAGTATTCTTTATGGAAGTTTTCTGACATCATAAAATTAATGATTTGGGTGGTAAATTTGAAATAAAAATGTTGTGAGAGTCTAAAGCCAATTTGTATGCTGTACGTTTTTAGCCACTCACCCCCTGAAGGACAGGTCAGCCTCTTCCATGTTTTGATTATTGATGTTCCATGTTTTGATTATTACTGATAATGCTTCTCTTACCAGGTTGTTTTGTAAATAATGTTTAAAATTTAGGTACAATGTGCAAGAGGAATACATTTCTTTTATTAATGTAGCTATTATTGCTATGGTTATTATGACTTTTGTGGCACAAGGATTAAACTCGGGACCTGACAGATGCAAAGCAAGTATTATTAGCACTGAGCTACATACCAAGCCTAAACTATGCATTCTAAGTATGTGCTTGAATCTCTGCTTGACTTTTAGAACAACTTTTAAAATTATAATAAAGTAATTATTTGATCTAGGATTTGGGTTAACTAAATTTTGTAGTTATCTATTTTAACCTAAGCCTTTCCCACAAGATTTTGATAATGAATTTCTTATAATTTATATATCATCAGGAATGAGTACTAGGTCATTATATAAACATTTTTCCCAGAGGGCAGGGATTTGATCTTTGGATTTTAGAAAATATTTTTTTTTTTTTTTTTTTTTTTTTTTTTTTTTTTTTTTTTTTTTTTTTTTTGGTTTTTTGAGACAGGGTTTCTCTGTGTAGCTTTTGCGCCTTTCCTGGAACTCACTTGGTAGCCCAGGCTGGCCTCAAACTCACAGAGATACTCCTGGCTCTGCCTCCCGAGTGCTGGGAATAAAGGCGTACGCCACCACCGCCCGGCTAGAAAATAATTTTTATATTCATCAGTGATCATTAGCCAAAGACTTAACTGTCCAATCTTAGAAAAAAAAAGCTGTTGTTCAGTATGTCAATATAATCATGTATATTAAAAACTCTATAAATATTTCCCAAGAAGAACAGAATTCTGTCATACATGCCCTTAAGTTCTCACCTGTAGAACTTAAGATCCTAAGTTTGCAATATAAACACTAAAACAAGGAAGTAGTTGCTCCCAGTGGGTGGTTTTTAAAGTCACAATTACTAGGTTCGTACAATTCCATTATAAGACTACAGTTAACACAGCGATAGGTTTGGGTATGGAGTCATTCTCCCAGCTCCCATCCACTGCACACAGGACTTGCATGCTAAGGAGTTGATCGCCAGCTGATGGATCCAGCCGCTGAAGGGAAGTGGGCCATCATGGCACTAATTTCATTCATGGACTAACACACTCATGATTCATAGCTGGTCTAATTGAAGGAAGTATGTCACTGGAGGCACATCTGTCCTTGGCCTCAACATTGTTTCTCTGCTCTGTGGCTTCTATTAAGTGAGGTTTCTCCTCTGTAATACATTCAGGCCACCATGCATTTGGCCTAACTCCAGGCATAAAATGATAGGTTCATGTGATTAAGGACAAAAACCTTTGAAACCATGTTCCAAAATAAATATATCTTTTTTCCCAATTAACTGTACCAGGGGCAGAGAAACCTGACCAGTAGAATACTAGTACCAAGAAGCAGAGAGATTGCTGTGTCAAAAATCTAACCATGTGATTGTAGGCACCAGAACCAGTTTGTGTAAAGAATTTGGAAATATTTGAAAAAGCAGCTTATAGAATCTTTAAGAGAACTTTTGTCTGAGAGCTCAGAAGACTAGAATGTGAAGAGTATAAGCTGTGTTCATGAAGTTTCCAATATGAACAAGGACTCCATTGTAGGTTAGACTCATAGGGCATTCATGTTTTTTTTTTCTTACAAAGAGCATGTTCTCATTTTGTTCATGGCCTAAGACTGTATGACACTAAGTTTAAAGTGATAAATTAATTTAACTGGTGGAAGAAGAAATTTCTAGGCAGCCTGACATTCAGGCTGTTGCATCACTGTTGCAAGCTGGATTTAACCAGGTGTTTACTAAAAGCTAGGAGCAAAAAATATGATTGGACAATTTTTAAAATTTTTGTAGTTATGCCTGTGTAAAGCTGGGGTGAAGGAAGGCATCATATCTGCAAAGATAAACACCATTTTAAAAGAAGCCAGTGAGCAGGGCATGGTGGCACACATCTTTAGTTCCAGTACTCAGGAGGCAGAAGCTGGCAGATCTTTATGAGTTCAAGGCCAGCCTGTTCTATTTAGTGAGCCAAGGCTACATAGTCAGACCATCTTAAAAATAAAATAAAATAAAATAAAGCAAAAGCAAACAAACAAAAACAACAAAAATAACTATATAAAAAAAGAAGCCAAGTATTTTTCACTAGAACAATCAGAAAGATATCTTGAGGTCATTTCAGGTATCAGCAAAACCACCACAGCAGCAAGTGGGTGAAGGTTATAAAAGGGTAAGTTCATGTTAAAAAGGCTTGAGAATTGAGGACGACTTGACACACTTCTGACACAAAGCTGCCTAAGATATTGTTTCCCAGAATTCCTTACACGATGCTCAGCTCATAGCTATGAGTTTGCTTGCAACTTAGAATCCAACTAGTCAACAAAAAGTTGTTGGAACTTTGAATGTACACAAAATACATTTTGCATTATGACAAGACCATGAGTCTTTAGGGCCCAGAAGGAGAATATTACAGTTTGGATAGGTGGTATTTCCCAAAGCCTCGAATGTTAAAGGCTTGTGCCCCAGCTGATGGGTCCAATCACTTATCAATGATTGGCCCACAGAGGTACTAAAATCAACAATAGATTAATGCATCCATGGATTCATAGCTGAATATGGTATAAAGATTTGGGGCCTACTTGGAGGAAATAAGGTCACCAGGAATGCACCTTTGGCAAATGGATCTGTCTTCTTTAAAAGTGAATATAGATGCCATAAGAAGTTTTCTTCTAAGGGGTAACTTCATGTTAAGACAAAAGTGTAGAAAAATAACATTTTTGTAACAAAGATAATGGATATGAAGACCATATTTTTGTGACTTTGGTGACTTTTTCCTTGTTGACTTTCTGAGTAACAACAGTGTTGTAAGAATCAGTTAGGGGGCTGGAAAGATGGCTCAGGGGTTAAAAGCACTGGCTGTTCTTCCAAAGGTCCTGAGTTCAATTCCTAGCAACCACATGGTGGCTTACAACCATCTGTAATGAGATCTGGTGCTCTTTTCTGGTCTGCAGGCATGCATGCAGACAGAACACTGTATACATAATAAATAAATAAATAAATCTTAAAGAATCAATTAGAATGGTACTTTGTCCCAACTAAAATTGTGTCAGATTTTACTTGTTTTCTATTAGACTATTCTCAACCCACTTGCCTCAGCACCAAAGCATATTATTTTATGTCTACAGAATGATGATCTTACTGCAAAACTGGAAACTGCATCTTCCAAATGTCAACATCTACATAAAGAAAATCAGCTGCTTCAGCAGGAGTTACTGTCTATGAAAACCGTACAAAAGAAATGTGAAAAATTAAAGAAGCATAAAAAGAAGTTAGAACAAGAAATAGTTAACCTCAAAAGTCACATGGAAAAGAATATGATAGAATGTGGTCAAATAGAACAGTATAAGTGGGAAATTGAAGAGAAAACAAAGCAGGAGTTAGTGCAAAAATTAAAACAAGTCAACCTATTTTTGCAGGTTAATTATATACAATATGACTTAATTCTTTTTACTGCAAGTTATGTTTTGGGTGTATATGCTGTATGTGTTCCATCTACTTCTTTTGTAGCAATCTGTTTTATATATTTTTAAGAAATGTGGGAAAGGCCAGAGGTTAGGGAAGACCAGATTGAAACAGTGTTGTTTGGACACAGCCAGACAGCTGAACTCACAAACTCAGCAGATGTGATAGCTTGCAAAAGACATGGACAAAATCGAGCCAGTCATCATTTAACATGAAGTGGGGTGGGGTTCTTGAGCTCCTCTCCCAACTAAGGAACTATGGACAGTTGATGGCTTCTAGGGAAGAGAGAGTAAGTTTTTAGAGGGTATGGTCAATCATGATCCAGTAGATAGCCCTGACACCCATGAGTATACAAACAGCACAAATTGGTACATTTTTATTTTTAAGAAAAGAAAGACAATAAGAAATTAGATGTAGGAGGACTTGAAGGGAGGGAGGGGATGAATATGATAAAATACATTAAAAATACATTCTATGAAACTCTCAAAGAATACAAATGTTATATTAGAAATTTTGGAAGGCAGATAATGCCTGTTTTCCCTTGAAATAGTTCCATTGATGTAACTGAACTGACTACGCAAAATTATTTTTCTTAGAGAATCATTTGGTATTTAAGACTAGCTGGCATAAAATATGATTTAGGAAGAAAAAATATGGCACAAAATTGCACTTTGAATTGTACTTAAGTTACCTTGTTCAACTTTAAAAATTGTCAGATTGTGTGAGTATGAACAGTGAATAGTATTGATCTGAGACCATAGTTCATTGTTAGAGCACATGCTTAAGCACATGTATTCAATGCTCAGCACCACAAAAAAATTATAATGGTAACACATAAATGAATGATTCCATTTTTAAGTTCAAATTTGATGTAATTCATATGAATGAAAAATATTTAGAATTTAGCATCATTTTATATATTTAAATACATCTGTGAAATAATTGGTCAAAACTAAAGGAAACAGATACATAAGAACTGTGTGAGCAACTTTTAGCCTGTTTCCTCTCCACTTGCCGTAGACACAAGCCGCCTATGAAGATAAGCTGGAGAAGTTGAGGCACAAACAGAACGCTTCGGTACGAACGCAAATGAAGCTCAGAATACGGGACCTGGAGTCCGAATTCTCTAAAATGAAGAGTCAAGTAGATTGTAATCAAATAGAAATGGAAAACTATAAGCAGCTCTACCTAGAAGAAGTCAAAATTAGAAAATCATTGTCAAATAAACTAAGCAAGTAAGTTAGAACATCATGGAAGATAAATCAAGCTCATTAACTTGTCCCTATGACACAGTTTTTAGTGAAGTCAGTTACAGCAATTGGTGGAATGTGAAAAGGAACTCTAGGATGTAAATTTGGAGGCTGGTGCTGGCCTCACATGGGCAGTGCCTCTCCCCCACAAAAGTTACAAAGGAAAAGAAAATATAATTTTAGGAAATAAAATCAGCAAAATAAACTTATCCTAGGGGGCTGGAGAGATGGCTCAGTGTCTAAGAATGCATCCCGATCTTGCAAAGCCCCTGAGTTCAGTTCCCAGCATCCTCATCAAGCAGCTCACAGCACCTGGAATTCCAGCTCCAGGGAGTCAGTGCTTCAGACTCTGCTAGCACCTGCAGTCATGTGAGCACACACCTAATCCTTTTTTAGAAATTTACTTCTAATAACTTCATCCATGTCAACTTATATCTCCTCTTCTTCTTTCTACATGGCTTTTTATCCTGCTTAATGCTCTCCTATATAGTTAACCTGGCATATTCTAAAGCTCTGTATTTCATAACACCCTGGTTAGCATCCTCAAAAAAAGAACCATTAACAAGGTTGGGAAATGGGCTGGAGAGATGGCTCAGAGGTTAAAAGCTCTGGTTGCTCTTCCAGAGGTTCTAAGTTCAATTCCTAGCAACCACATGGTGGCTCACAACCATCTATAATTTGATTCGGTGTCTTCTTCTGGCTGGCAGGCATACATGCAGGCAGAACACTGTGTACATAATAAATAAATTTAAAAAAAAAAACAAGGTTGGAAAATAACAGCTTAAGCCCATGGGTCATGGCATACTATTACTGTTGCACTGGGCACATCCTAGTCTCTGGGAAATGAACTTTCCTTGATTAGGTTTTTTGCTATTTCCACTCGAGGGTCCTAGATACATATTGTCTTTTAGAGTTTTCTATTGTACCCAAAAGCATAGTTTGTCACAGGAAAACATTAAGAAACGTATAATTTGGAAAGTGAGAAGATGTAATTTCTGATTGAGTGTAGGGCTGAGTGGAGATAAAAAGGGCAGAGTCCACCTCTAAGGTCTTGGTAAGTGTGATGGCTGCTTTGTCCTTTGAGGTGCCTGAGCAGTGCACGGTCTCTGTCTCAGCCATCTCTTCTCTTCTAGAAGTTGTTCCTCTGAGTTGTTTTTCACTGCCACACACTTCCAATGTGCATATGGTAAAAGAAAAATGCCTTTGAAGGGATGGTTTTTAAATCTTTATGTTGATTTACTAAATACATGCATTTCTGACTTTCTCTCTCTTACCTTCAACATTCTCACAAAGTAGATTGATGACTAAAGCCAGGCAAACTAACTTACTCATCATTTTGCTGTTAAATATTCATGTATTTCTAGTGACATCATGAATCCTGTGCATAGGGCTTTTCCAGATCTGCAGTCTCACCCATTGGGCCATGAATCATCAATAGACGTCTCTCTCTTCTACACTGTTTGAATTGTCTGCTAATTAGAAATTCCCCTAGAAATACATATGCTTCTTTAGAGCAGTTCAAACCCTGTATTTAGATACAGTGTATATGCTCTGACACAGTTTAGGTACTAAGATACTGCTTACTGAGGAATTTCATTAACCACTTTAAAATGTGGATTACTTAGGATCCACTTAGGAAAGTGAGGTGTGAATAATTTGTCTTTGCACTCTTCATAGAACAGATGAAAAGCTAGCGGAGGTCAAGACCAAACTTCTCCTGGAGAGAAAACAGAACAGGGCTTCACAACACAGCACCATTGACACAAGATCTGTCCTGGAGTCCACTTGTCCTAGAGACCTTAGTAATAGATTGTTCATTCCAAGAACTTTCTCTGGAGAAAATGTAATGGTTCCTACCTCAAACCTCTGGCATTCAATTGAGACCACGGAAAACTGCAAGACTAAGGTCGGTTTTATCTTCTTACTTTCCTTTAGAGCCATCCCTGGCATAGTTCTTTTCCATTTCAGATACTACTAAGTTATTTAGTTGGCTTGTGCATATTGAGTGAACACCACAATGTACGCTCAAGAAGAAAGAAAACAGAAATTTGATCATTTTCAAAAGCTCAGAAGTTCTCATTCACAAACAGCACTCATTTGTTAACTTGAGTTTTCAGATGTAACTAACAGGTAGATATTTTCACCTTCTTTTTAAGATTACTAGATCGCTGGTTTAGAAAATGAATATGATAGCCAAACACTGAAGGTTTGTTTTGAAATGCTTTGGCTTTCCTTGTAAATGATTTTACTTTCTGCTTCTATGTTAGTTTCAGGCTTTTTTTTTCCTTTGTTATGTGAAAAATATCATTAGAATTTTAATGGAATTGCATTGACTCATGGTTTGCTTTCCATAACATGGCCGAATTCACAATATTAATTCTGGTGACCTGTAAGCCCTGTGACATCTTTCGTTTCCTATTGCCTTCCTTAATTCTTTGCGACTTTAAGTGTTTCACTGTAAACTCTCTACCGTCACCTTCCTTGCCCACTCAGCTTTGTATGCTCCTCCCCTTTTATCAGCCATCAAGTCTGATTTCAATGCCCAGGTACTCATGAATGTGTAGTGTGGTGAATGTATCAGGGGCAATAGTCTTAAAGAAAACTGACTCTCTCTCAGCAATTATCAACTGCAATAGTTTCTCTGATAGATGTTGCTGTTGGTCTTTGGGGGGGGGGGGTGCCACCTAGCTCCCAAATAAACACACGGAGACTTATTCTTAATTATCAATGCCTGGCCTTAGCTTGGCTTAGTTTCTAGCCAGCTTTCCTTAACTTAACCCATCTATCTTTTACCTCTGGGCTTTTCCTTTTCTCTAACTTCTGTAAATCTTACTCTTACTTCGTGGCCTGCTGTGTAGCTGGGTGGCTGGTCCCTGGAATCCTCCTCCTCTGGCTGCTACATCTTAGCTCTCCCCTCCCAGATTTCTCCTTCTATATATTCTCTCTTCTATCCTTTCTCCTGCCTTGCTATTGGCCATTCAGCTCTTTATTAGACCATCAGGTGTTTTACACAGGTACAGTAACGCAGCTTCACAGAGCTAAACAAATGCAACATAACAAAAGTAACATACCTTAAAATAATATTCTACAACAGCTAGAGGTAGAACTTCATGTCCCTCTCCCATTGCCATGATATTTCTTGTGGCTGGAGTGTCCCCCAGTCTTGTGTATGCTGTCATAACCACTGTCAGTTTGTCTTTGCCAGAAAGGTGTTTTTCTTGTAGACAATAGTTAGTTTTTTAAACCAATCAAACTCTGTATCTAATTGGTTGGTTAAGACCATTTACATGCCATGTGATGGTGGCACACACCTTTAATCCCAGCACTTGGGAGGTACAGCCAGGTGAATCTTTGTGAGTTCGAGTCCAGCCTAGTCTACAAAGTGAGATCCAAAACAGGCACCAAAAGTACACAGAGGAACCCTGTCTTTGGGGGGGAAACCATTTACACTCAGAATTATTATTGAAAAGAGACTTTTCTGATTCCTGTAATATTGTTGTTTCATAATAACTTTCATAAGTTGTTTGTTTGTTGGTTCAGGATTTGTTGTGGTTGGTCAGTCCCATATTGCTACCAAGAGGTTTCTGGCTTAATATATATGGTAGTTTGAATGAGAATGGCCCCCATAGGCTCATATATTTGAACACTTAGTTACTAAGGAGTGGTACTTTTGGAATGATTAGGAGATGTGACCTTGTTAGAGGAAATGTGTCACTGGAGGTGGGATTTTAGGTTTCAAAAGTCCATACCAGGCCCAGCCTCTGTCTCTGTCTCTGTCTCTGTCACTCTCTCTCCATATGGATCAGAATATATCTCTCAGTTACCGCTTAGTACTTACCTACATTCCACAAAGTTCCCTGTGATGATAATGGACTAAATCCCTGAACTGTAAGAAAGCCCCCAATTGGCCGGGCTGTGGTGGCGCACGCCTTTAATCCCAGCACTCGGGAGGCAGAGCAGGCGGATCTCTGTGAGTTCAAGGCCAGCCTGGGCTACCAAGTGAGTTCCAGGAAAGGCGCAAAGCTACACAGAGAAACCCTGTCTCGAAAAACCAAAAAAAAAAAAAAGAAGAAGAAAGCCCCCAATTAAATGCTTTCTTTTCTAAGAGTTGCCATGGTGTCTCTTCACAGCAATAGAACACTGACTAAGATAGAAGTTGGTACCAGGAATGGGGGTGTTGCTCTGATAGGCCTGGCCATGCTATGTATTAGAGAAATATGGAAGATTTTTAGGAATTTGGACTAGAAAAGCAGGGGCTTACTGTGTCGTTCTAGTGGGAGCATGGAAGACAGTGCTGAAGGTGATTTGTATAGTAGGAGCCCAGGTTAAGAAGTTTCAGAAGGGAAGGATATTATTAAGTGACATGGAGACTGTGATCTCAGTGTTTGGCGAAGAATGTGGCTGCTTTCTGCTCTTGTCCTGAAAATCTGTTGGAAGCTAAATTGGAGAGTTTTGGATCAATGGCATTGGCAGAGGAGATTTCAAGACAGCCTAGTATTGACCGTGTCACATGGTTCCTAGCAGTCACTCTATGGCAAATCTATAATGAAAAGGAGCAAGCTAAGCAAGGAAAAATACAAAATGTAAAGTTTGAAAAGGAAAGGGGCACCAGAAAATGAGCTAAGTCTTGTGTTCAAGGAGCTAAACAGTCTAAGGAAAAGCCTGATATTAAAATGGAATAAAGGGAGTGGTAATCTCAAGATAAGACCCCACCAGATAAGCTTCAAACTTGTGAAAAAGAACTAAAGAAAATCTTAAGCAGTTAATGAAACCATCAACTACAGAAAGTTGTTGAAAATTTATTTGAACAAATGAGCCATGTTCTAGTCCCAGCAAGCAGCAGAACTTGGTAGCTTTGTCCATGTGGTTCTGGCTTTAGAGTCAAGGATAACAAAGGGGTTTTGGAATCTTCCTCCACAACTAAGCAAAGCCAATGAGGCCAGGTGTGTATCAGGGATGTCCCTACATGAAGACTCAGTTGAGGCTGCTGTGTGAAGCTGACGGTGAAGCCTGGACTGTACTGGAGACACCAAGATATTGAAGATGCCAGCATCATGGGATATTGTCAAGGAAATCTGCAGACCTGGTGTGGAAACAGCCCAACAGAGAGAAGTATGCTGTAGTCAACGAAGCTGAGAGGTGTTGAAGATCTGAAGAACATTTTGACATCAGACATGGACATACAGAGTGTGGCATTTGCCCAGCTTGTTTTAGGTCTTGTTTTGACCCAGTATTTCTCCACTATACTCCCTTTCCTCTCATTTAGAATGTTAATGTATATCCTGTGCCATTGTATGTTGGAAGTATGTGATCTGCATTTTGATTTTGATTTTACAGGAGTTTACAGTTAAGAGATTGCCATGAGTCTCCAAACAGAGCTTGGACTTGTAAACAGTACTGAGACTGTGAAAGACTATGGGGACTTTTGAAGTTGGGCTAAATGCATTTTTGCATTATGATATGGCTACAAGATTCTGGAGGCCAGGAAGTGGAATGTGATGGTTTGAATAAGAATGCCCTCATAAATTCATATATTTGAATGCTTAGTCACCAGGAAGTGGCACTATTTGAAAGGATAATAAGGATTAGGGGGTGTGATGTTGTTGGAGGAAGTGTGTCACTGGGGTGGGCTTTGAAGTTCCAAAAGCTCACACCAGGTCCAGTCCCCCCCTCTGCCTATGGATCAAGATATAGCTCTCAGCTATTGCTTCAACACATGCCTGCATGCAACCATGCTCCCAACATAATAATAATAGACTAAACCTCTGAAACTGTAAAAAAGCCCCTAATTAAATGCTCTCTTTTATAATAGTCTCCTTGGTCATGGCATCTCTTCATAGCAATAGAACATTAATCTATTCTTGTGAAATTTATACTTTCTTGTACTCTTTATAATCAAGACACTCTTTTTCCCCTCTTTGTGTTTAGAAATGTTTTACATTGCTATGGATTTTAGTTTATTGATACAAGTTTAAACTTAATTTTGTTATACTGTGTGTGTATATATATATTTCTACTCTCGTTTGAAGTATTATGTTTATGTAACTCATTTAGATTGTAATGGATAATTAAGAAATACCGATTAATAATTAGTCTTCTATTATAGTCAAACTTGTAGTCATGTTTGTTAAGTTTTCTAGGTATACATAGATATATTTCAGATAGATAGGTAATCTTCAAACACTTCAAAGACCTACAGAATATGGCATTTGAAATGTCTTAAGAACTTAGACTTTTTTGGACAATGAGACTCATCTGCTCCTGGAAGGACCAAATACGTCAAGGAAGATGATGGACATCAAAGACAGTCTATATGAATTTATCTTCTTTTTGGCAAAAATAGCCATTTGGGCAAGAAACTGTACTTGCCTGGACTGCTTGAAAAAATGCTACATCACCTGGACATACAGGACCCATAGGAAGGTGACCACTGAACTTTCCAAGACAAAATGGTCCTTCATGTTCCTGCTTCACAAAAGAAACTGCCAGATATTCTACAGGACACAGAGAGAACGACTGAGAGACTCTAGGCCTGTGGGCTGAAGATGGATGCCCCAACTTTACAGAGGAACTTTGGGTGACTATCCAGGCAGCCAGCTGTCTCTGTCATTCTAAATTTTTTTGGGAGTTGCTTACAATGCACTTCTTGTTTACTTAGTTAGTATTATATCCTTCTGAGGTCTTTGATGTAATTGAAGGCTAGATATAATTTCCTTAGTTATGATAAAAGATAAGTTAGATATAAAACCTTAGACTCACAAATACAAGATAGATAGGATATCTTCTTTAATTTTGCCAAATACAAATAGACTAAATATTATAAATAGACTAGATATTCTAACTGTAATTCTTGCTTGATAATTATTTTGTTATATGTAATTTTACTATGTTAAAGTTAAAAACTTCCTTTTTGAAAAAAAGAAAAGAGGAAGTGCTAGGGATGTCTTTCTGTATGCTGTGAATGTGTTGCTCTGATTGATTGATAAATAAAACATTGATTGGCCAGTAGCCAGGTAGGAAGTATAGTATAGGCGGGATAAGCAGAGAGGAGAATGCTGGGAAGTGGAAGACTGAGTCAGGAGATGCTGCCAGCCGCTGCCGCCATGAGAAGCAAGATGAAATGTACCGGTAAACTACAAACCATGTGGCAACTTATAGATTAGTAGAAATGGGAGGAGCCGGGTGGACACAAGAATACATCAGCTACACCTCTGTGTCTAAAATTTCTTTAAATATCTTCTGCAGTAGTGGCTTGGTGGTCATGAATCACCTTAATTTGTGTTTGTCTTGAAATAACTTTTTATGTTAATTTCCTACTCCATTGGCTATTAACTAGCAATTATTTACTGTGTTTATTTTTTGATTAATTGAACTTCTCATTTACATAATTTTTGAAAATATGTTTCCTTGATGAGTTTTTCAACCATGTTACTGTCTTTTTTACTTTGTTATTTTCTTTTCTACATCTTGATTTCCTTACTTCATCCCATTGCTTATATGTTTCCTCTTAGAAGTCCCTAGTCATTTCTAAATGTACACTTGGAACATTAGAGACCTCTAAAACTTAAGTCTTCCAAACTTGAGGTGTGGAGCGAGCTTGAAACTGAAGATTCTTATATTTTCTCACATTTATGCTTATGCTCACCCCAAATTATCAAGTGTCAGACATCCATCAGACCTGCCTTTCTTTTATGAACTTCTGTGCTTTCCAAAAGCCTCTGTTGACCACATCACTTTTGGGGGCTGAGTAAGTCTCTCATTCTTCTGAGATTCCCTGGTTCATGTTTGCTAGGATGGCTTGTATTCTAGCTGGTGGAGATGGTATCAGGGTTGTCTCAAAAGCACTGGGAGCAGGAGCATCAAGCAAAACTTTGAGATATGCATAAAAGCACTACTCTCCAGCTCTCAGACCCCACTCAGCATTAAACACTGCTGTTGAGCCAAGACTGTTGAATCCTTGTTTAGGCTCCAGGTACTTGACCTGAAAGATAGGAAATGAAGAAAAGAGAAACAAGTGAACACCCAGACAGACAGAAATAGCTGGAATGGGGTAGACTTGGCTAATGGATAAATTGCAGCACTCTGGAAGCTCAGCATGTTTATTACATAGTGTTGAGCAGAGAGGCAGAGTTTTTGCAAACAGCTAAACATGAAGTTATAGTTGTTGCCCAACTTTTCTCCATGATTCCCTCCTGCCTCTGTGTCTTACATTTTGGCTGTGTTAAGTTGGCTCCAGGATTCTGCACATGCAATTGTACCCTTATACAAGGACCCCAGGAAATTTCAGTGTTAAAAAATGAGATTCTATCTCAAGATGATGACCTACCACAGCTCTCTGAGACTTGGGGAATGACAAATAGACTGTTCTCTACAGTTGAAGACATATATGAAGAATGACTGTCTCTCTGAAACTCAAAGCTTTCAGGAAACATGACTTGTCATGTGCATTGGGCAGCTGGGCTCTTTTCTCCAGGGCCACATAGTCTACCTTTTAAAAAAAAAAAAGTCCTCCTCTTCCTAAAAATTGAGAGGTGTGGGATCATGACTCCTTTGTCCCTGACACCTTTTTGCTTCTCTACAATTTTCAAGAGTATTTTCTGTGGTTTCCAATGCTTTGACAATCTTGTTGTCTCTGGAATAGTCTATTTCCTGCTCCTCTGACTCTTCATTCTCTGCATCACAAGGAGGTAGCGTCTAATTCCTCATCTTACCCAAATAGCTTCAGTTTTTAATTTTCTAATGGTAAGAAATGTAAAGTTCTTTTTAAGGGAAAAAGCACTAAAGTAAAAACAACAACAACAACAACAAAAGGGTTAAGCAGATATTCTTTTTTATAAAGAGTAGCATTTTGGTAAGAGTCACAAAGTAATGTAATCAGCCTAAAATATGAGTTGATTTGTTTAACCTTCGTATTAAAAACCCAAGTTTTCTGAAATGTGGATATGAACTAGATGAAGAGTAAGATGAAGAGTAAGTAAGGATTACACGTTTATTAGAAACACAACAAGTATGAATGTAGTCCCTATTACTTTACTCAGGACACAGTGGAACTTCAGTTTAAAGTTTAAACTTTAAAGAAATCCTCTAGCTGAATATCCCCCTAAAAGTCTTAATTAAGGGTAATGTTTTCCTTTTGTTTTTATAAACATTTTAAAATAAATGAATGAGTAGCTGCATGCGTAGTTAATTTTTTAAAGACAAAGCCTTGCTGTGTAATCCAATTGACCTTTGTATCACTATGATCGCAGGTTGGCCTGGGATTCATGGTTTTCTCTTATATTAGCGTCCTGTAAGTAGGGATTGCAGGCATGTGTTACCACAATGCTTAAAGGCCACATTATAAAGATATATAATCTCCATCATAATGTCTCTTATTTAATTTAAATATTATAAATAACATTCGACTGATTTCAGGTGCTGCAGGAGTGGGAACAAAGTGTAACTAGAGAACTAAGACAAGGTAGGTGTCAAACTTTATTCATTAAATTAGGGTTAATTAACTAATTCCTGAAATAAAGTATTAATAGCTAATAGTATCTCTTTCATTGGTAGTTTCTATATTGTTATTTGTTCTTACAAAATAAAGGGAAAGGTGTGCAAAACATAAGCATTCTTAATGAAAAATAAAAAAAATACATGTACTCATCGTTTATTCCTTTCCTATCACTTTAAATTCTTCAAAGCCTCTGTACCTCATTATCTGGCACCCGTTCTCTTCACTTCTCCCATCCTTGTGAAACTATCCTTAAAGACAATGGCACACCCCGAAGACCCTCTGGATTATAGGCAGCTAAGGAATTCTGAGAGCAGGATGAACATCTACTGCAGGGAAGAGCACACCAGTTGGTCATCCAGTACCAAATGCGCCCTGAAAACACACATACAAGTAACAGTATACAGACAAAGCAAGTTGCATTTATGTATTTAGAAATATATACATAAATGTGTGTATGTATGTAACAACAATTAATGAAAAAAGAGGATGTGAATTTGAAAAAGAGTGATTGGAGTGTCTGAGAGGATTTGGAGAAAGGAAAGTGAAGAGGGAAGTGATAAGATTATAATCTCAAAAAGAAAAAAATTTAAAAATAAAAATGCAATGGCATGGTGATCTTCTCAGTTTATGACTAAGAAACCAAGGTTTATTTACTAAAATGTAGCCAAAAAACAAAACTATAACAACAACAAAAAAAAAAAACCCCATACTTCATAAATTGTCACTTGACAAATGCCATTTCAAATCTCCCAGAATTTACTTCTTTATTTGTTTACTTTCCATCCTCAGGGAAAGCTTAAATTTCCTTAACATGAACCAAAAATATCCAAATCAACTTTCTTCTCAACAGTACCTCAGACGTCTGCACAGAAGTCCTGCGCTGCCTGTTGGTTGTCCCTTGTGGCCAGATCAGACTGCTTGTAATTCCCCACTTGCTCTTCCTCAACTGTTTGCACTTTTCTCATTCTTCTGTGCTCACCTTCTTCTTATCCTCCAGATTTCAACTCTGATCACCTCCACCAAAAAGCCATACTGACACAAAAGGCATAAGAGTCCCTTCTGTTTGTTTGGTAGTTTTCTACTTTGTACCTGTCAAAGTATCTGTGACTACATGGAAATTGTCTGTTCACCTGTTCAAACTTGGCATTGTAGTATTTGGTTGCAGAGGAACAAACTATATAATCCTCACCTGTCTTACCTGTGCTCGTCACAACACCTTATTAAATGGCTCTGGAAGAATACATAAAGACTGGGAAGACCAGATGCACTGATAGTTAGTCACACTGGCAATTAATTCAGTGTGCAATTACTGCCAAATTGTATTTGTAGTTTGCACTGTAATATTTTAATTTTTCTTTATTCTTGAGAATTTCATATGGGTATACAAGAAATACAATATATACACCTCATTTCCTCCTCCAATGACTCCCCTTATATTTTCCTCTAATATGCCCCCTTCCCTCTTCATTCTTCATTTTATAATTCACCAACTTCATTAGTGCTGCCCATATGTGTGTGGGTGTGGAGCCATCCACTGAAGCCTGAGAATCCTACTGGTGGCCACATTCCCCCAAAGGAATGGTTCTTCCTTCAGCAGCTATCAACTGTGAATAGCTCCTCAGTAAGGGGTGGAGCCTGGAAGTCATCAGCCCCATCTGTCCAGATGTTGATCTCATGTAGGCCTTAGCCTCATCTGTGTCAGATGTTGATCTCCTGTAGGTCTTGTGCAGGAGACCACATATGCTGTGAGCTCCTGAGTATGATGGCTGTTTCATGCCCAGGAGACACCATTCCTCCCCATCCTGTCATCTTACATTCTTTCCACCTCCTTTTCTGCACTGTTCCGAGTCTTGGCTGGAGGAATTGTCCTGTTTAGAGCTGAGCACTCGATCTCTTATTCTCAGCACTCTGACCACTTCTGCATCTCTCCACTGCCCCGTGCCCCCTGCCCCCTGCAGAAAGAAGCTTCTCCGAGGAGTGCTGAGACCAGCGCAGGTCTATGGGCATAAGCATAACTATTTATGGGCATAAACGTAACTATTTAGGAGGTAATAGGCATCATGAGCATTAGCACAACAACAATAGTAGGTTCTACCCTCCAGCCTATGACCTACGTAGCTTTGCTGGCTAGTTTTATATCAACTTGACACAAGGCATAGTCATCAGAGAGGAGGGAGCATCAATTGAGAAAATCCCTCTGTAAGCTGGGCTGTATCCAAGCCTGTAGGGAATTTTCTTAATTAGCTATTGATGGAGGGGGCCTGATCCATTCTGGGCATTGCTATCCCTTGGCTGGTGGTCTGAGGTTCTATAAGAAAGCAGGTTGAGCAAGCCATGAAGAGCAAGCCAGTAAGCAGCACTCCTCCATGGCCTCTGCATCAGTTCCTGCCTCTGGGTTTCTGCCCTGTTTGAGTTCCTTCCCTGACTTCCTTCAGCGGTAAACAGTGATATAGAAACACAAGCCAAATAAACTCTTTGCTCCCTGAGTTGCTTTGGTCACGGTGTTTCATCACAGCAATAGTAAGCCGAACTGAGACGCCAAGCAGTGGTTTTTGATCAAGATTACAGTACAGGCACTGAATTTCCTTGTATGGACAAGCCTCAGATCCATCAGAAACTGGCTGGCTACTCCTCAGCAGTCATGCTGCTATTGCACCAGCGCGACATACTAGGTTTCTCTTCAGTGACACTGATAAATTTGTTTGAACTTTTTAAAACTAACTCATGGCTAATTCACTAAAGTCTTTGACACAGAGCTTTTTTTTTCTTTGCAGCTACTGCTGAATCTGGACTTCATAGAACTTCTTCCCTAAAATTTACTCATATATGAAGTCAGAATCTTCCTAAAGGACCTATTAGGAGAATATGTAGAAATTTTAATATATATGTATATATTATATATGTATATCAATAATTTGAAATAATAACATTTTACCTTTAATATGTTATTTCGCTGTTCATAAAATATTTTGATTATTTTCCAATATGTGTAAAACATTAAAGAATATTTTATATCAGAGATTATTAGTAAAAATTAAATATTTTAAACTATTTTGGGGATGTGTAGCTAATTTTTAAGTGAGTATTGCAAGTGAACACATGTATCATAAAGTTTTATGCACTCAGACTTCTTCAGTGTGAGTTGTTACAGTAGCACACAAAGAAACAACTTGTTAATACTTTGGTGGGGTTTGATGCCTTATTTGTCATTTTTTTTTTTTTTTTTTTTTTTTTGGTTTTTCGAGACAGGGTTTCTCTGTGTAGCTTTGCACCTTTCCTGGAACTCACTTGGTAGCCCAGGCTGGCCTCGAACTCACAGAGATCCGCCTGCCTCTGCCTCCCGAGTGCTGGGATTAAAGGCATGCGCCACCACCGCCCGGCTTTATTTGTCATTTTTTATCAATCCTGATATACTAATGTTTAAATATCATCTTGATATACTGGTATCATAGCCATTGTAAACACATTTTAACCCAACATAACAAAATTAGGGATAAAAAGGGAGATGTTGCAATAGACACTGAAAATTCAGTCTTAATGACAAACTTTTAAAGTCTTTGTTCCACCAAACCAGAGCATCCATAAGAAATGGATCAATTTCTAGAGATGTATGGGATAACAAAGCTACATAAAGATGAAAAGCAATAATCTAAATAGACATACAACACCCAATGGATTACAAATGGTAATTAAAAATCTTCCAACTAAAAAATGCCCAGGGCCAGATGGATTCAGCACAAAATTATACCACATATTCAAAATAGAATTAACATTAGTACTGCTTTAGGGAATCCATTTCCAAATTCTGTTTTTAAAAGCTAGTACACTCTAATACCAAACCAGACAAACACCTCACAGGAAAGAAGATAATTATGGGCTAATGTCTCTAATTAACATGGATGCAAGAACTTTCAATGAGGTTTAGATCACCCAAGTCCCACACCTACTTGTTAGGGACCACAACTTCCTCTCAAATAGTCAGTCTTCCTGCCTTTCAGAATCACCCCATCCTAGTCTGCTTGCTACCAGGGACTCTCTAGCTTTTGTAGAATATTATTTTAAGGTGTGTTCCTTTTGTTTATGTTGCATTTGTTTAACTCTGTGAAGCTGTGTTACTGTGCCTGTCTAAAACACCTGATGGTCTAATAAAGAACTGAACAGCCAATAGCAAGGCAGGAGAAAGGATGGGCTGGGCTGGCAGGCAGAGAGAATATATTGAAGGAGAATCTGGGAGGAAAGGAAGAAGTAGCTAGAGAAGGAGGAGGACTCCAAGAGTCAGCCACCCAGCTGCACAGCAAGACATGAAGTAAGAGTAAGATATACAGAAGTAAGAGAATGGGAAAAGCTCAGAGGCAAAAAGTAGATGGAGTAATTTAAATTAAGAAAAGCTGGCAAGAAACAAGCCGAGCTAAGGCTGGGTGTTTATAAGTAAGAAAAAGCCTCTGTGTGGAGCTGGGTGGTAGGCCCCCAAAAGAGTAGTAAAAACAATGAACAAAATCTAGCTATCCCAATTAGTGCACACCCAGTCAGGCTACCTATGCTCTGTTTCTTCAGCCTCCTCCTTTCTGGTTAACCAAATACTGTGACTGCTTGACAGGCACCACATTCTCCTCTTGGGTACTTTCCCTTGCTTTGGGACCAGCCTGATCCCAGCCCATCCACTACCAGGGGCACCCTAGTTTCCACATTTGGCATGGACCCAGCCTACCTCACTTCCTGCCACAGCTCCCCTCCATTAGGGCAGACTACTCCCTGCAGCTGCTTGCAAGGGGAGAAACAACCCTATGTTTTAGTGTACTCCCTGTTGGACTCACCAGGTGCAAGTCCACTCCCCACCAGAGACCCTCAAGCCACCAAATGTGAAAAAGAGACTCAAAGCCCTGTTTGCTGTCTGACTGGGATGTTTTAATTGCAGACCCATGGCCAGTCCACACTGCCAGGGAAAAAACTGTTTTGGGCTTCTTGACCAAAGTGCACAAGGCATCAGACTGTAGCAGAGAACAGAAGACATAAGATAGAGCTGTTGCCTCAAATACCATGATAAACAGAGCAAACTGACCTAAACAGAGCGGTCCTGATATGAATTAGACCCCTCCTGAACACTGAGAACACCACTGCTAAAAGAAGAAAGTCATTTGAACAAAAAAGATAAAAATTCAACCAACAAACTAAAGTTGTGCAAATCCCAAACCGGAAATGAGAACATAAAAAATATAATTTCTAAAAATACAACCCCATATGAAAAAATATGTCACCTCTAAAAATACATGTCCCACAGTAATGACCAGAATGAAAATGACATGGAAGAACTTCCAGAAAAAGAATTCAAAAGAATGATTATAAGCATGCTCAAACAATTCAGAGATGACCAAGAGCGCCGGGCGTTGGTGGTGCACATCTTTAATCCCAGCACTCGGAAGGCAGAGCCAGGCGGATCTCTGTGAGTTCGAGGCCAGCCTGGGCTACCAAGTGAGCTCCAGGAAAGGCGCAAAGCTACACAGAGAAACCTGTCTCGAAAAACCAAAAAAAAAAAAAAAAAAAAAAAAAAGATGACAAAGAGCTAAATGAAATAAGTCAATCCAATACTTGAAAATAAAGTTTTAATTTTTAATGAAAACCCAAACTGAAACAGTGTTGGAAATATAATACTCAGTAAACCAATTACAGAACTGAGTGAAAAGCCTTACCAAGAGAATTGCTCATATCAGAAACAGAGAGTTGAGAATGGAAGAGAAAATTGAGGAATTGGCTCATTCTGTAAAGGTCAATGAGAAAGAAACTTTAAAAACATTCAATTCCATATGAATGGAATGTGGGAGAATCTGGAGACACCAGGAAAAGGCCAGAGACTGTTAGCCCTGCCAACTGCCTGGGTTATTGGCACAGAAGAGCGACAAGAAAACCACCATGAAGGCATACCCAGAGAAAGAGATGCCTATCCATGTGCAGGAAGCCTACAGAACACCAAATAAACAGGACCACAAAGAAACTCCCATGGCATGCTCTATTTAAAATATTAAAAACACAGGATAGAAAAAAAATGAATTTAGGGCATGCCTGAAGATCTAGCCTACGTGGAAAGAATTAGTGTATAAGCAACATATATATCAAGTATTGGAGAAAGCACACTGTATCTTTCTAAAATAAAGTGAGTCAATTTAAATGAAAAAAAAAAAAAAACAACCACAGGATAGAGAAAGAGAATTGGAAGACCTAGGGAGAGAGCTCAAGTCACTTTTAATGGCAGGACTATTTAGAATAACACCTGATTATTTGGCAGAAACCTTTAAAGCCAGAGGAGTCAGAAAAGATTCATTCCAAGTTGTAAAAGGCCACACTCAGCAAAACCTATGTCTGAAAGTTGAAGGAGAAATAAAAACTTAAGAACAGGTAAACCAGATCTACAGAGCATGCCAGAAGGAGTACTTCAGTTTGAAGAGAAGGACCCATATCCAAGAGTCACAGAAATGAAACAAACAATACCACAACTGGGAACAAAGAGTTATGAGAAAACACCTCAAAATTACAGAAATGAACCTTGATTTTTCAAGGACTATGAGTGTTAATGGTCTCAATTCCCCAATAAAAAGACAGACCAAAAAATCAGGTTAGAAAATAGGATTCATTTTTTTCCTGCCTCTAAGAAACACAGCTCTAAGAAACAAATGTAATAAAAAAAATTTCAACATCTGACAAAACAGACTTCAAATCAAAATTAATCAAAAGAGATATAGAGGGATACTTCACTCTCATTAAAGAAAAAAATCTACCAACAGGATACTATAATCCTAAACACATACACACAAAACACAGGAGTACCCCACTTCATAAAAGAAAGACTAGTAGCTCTAAAACCACAGTGATGCCAGCACAGTGAGACTGGGTGATTTCCATACCCTGTTCTCACCAACAGAGAGCAGTGGTTTGTGAAAGAAATGTCCCTGGAGTCCCCAGTATTTGCTTTCCCAGTTGATGGCACTGTTGGGGGATTAGTGGATGTCAAGAGCCTCATGTCTCTCCCACATTTGAGTTTGTATGCAGGATTTTCTCAGGCATATTCGATTTAATTTTTGTCGCCTGGGTTGGGAAGGGTTTCCAGTCTCTGTCTGCCAAGTGGCTTCTTTCATACATTATTCTCTATGCTGCTGTCTCCAGTACCTACTCACGTGTTAGTGTCTCAGTCTTCCTTGCTGAGTCCAATTTCTGCTTAGACATTAGTGGGGCTCAACCCTCTCTTCTAAGTTTCCCAGCCTGCCACACAGGACACTAGCTCAGAATAATTCCCATGTGGCCGGCTACTGTCTTCTCTGTGTGCTGAGTGTCAAGAAATAATCTGGTAGGTTAAATTATAAATTGACAATTTCTATAAATAGTGTAGCCAGGCAGTGGTAGTGCATGCTTTTAATCCCCACGCTTCAGAAGCAGAGGCAGAGGCAGGGGTTCGAGGCCAGCCTGGTCAACAGAGCAAGTTCCAGGACAGCCAAGGCCACACAGAAAAACCCTGTCTCAAAAACAAAAACAAACAAAAAAACCCCACAAAACCCAACAACAACAACAAACTATAAATAGTGTTTATAGTTTTTACATATTGTTGATCATTTCTCTTGCATTAGAGGTTTTCTCCCCCTTAGTTCATCTGAGGTTCTTTATATATTAAGGAAAGTATATAATTATTATATTGGTTTTTTCCACTTCTGTGGTAAAATGTCATGACCAAGAAGAAAGTGTCTTCTAGAAAGTTCTCTAGGAGAAAGTGTTTACTTGGGTCTTATGGTTCCAGAGGGATAAAAGTGCATCATGGTGGGGATCACAGCAGCAGGTGGCCGATCTGATGGCAACAACTGAGCGCCACGTCCTGAACAGCAAGCAGGAAGCAGAGAAAGCTAACTGGGAATTTCACTGGCTTCTGAAATCCCGAAGCCCACCCCATGACATACTTCCTCCAGCAAGGTCACACCTACTTACCTCCTCAAACTGCACCAGCTACTGGGAACCAAGTATTCAGATGACTGAGACTTACTTGCTCATTCAAACCTCCACAATAATCATATATCTGTGATAAAACTTTAAAAAATTGTTCATAGTTTGTTTTTAATTTTTCTCTATATGTTTGTTTTGATGTATTAATTTTAAAAACTGTTTTGAAACAACATCCTCACTATGTTTGTTGTTGAGGTTGATACCATGAGGTAGGCTGAGCCTCCTGCAACTTCCTGGATAGCTGAGAGTACAGCACATGTTCCCACACTAGCTCTAAGTGTCTTTATATAGTTAAAGTTAGCTCTCTCGCTTTTTCTGTATAGCGTAATAATCCATACAAGAAAGACACAGACAATCATGTTGATTAAGCCAATGAAAAGTATGAGTCCTTTATTATCTGACAACCCAAAGTGGGATTACACCTCAGAGTCTCTCGGTGCTGAAGTTCATGGGTAAAGTAGGTTTTGCCTTTAAAGACCATACTTTACATCAACATTGGAGGACAGTCAGATGATCCTTAAAATGGTCATTCCTGGTAGAGTACAGTATTTATTTCATGTAGCAATAACGCCCGTATTACCACCACCCGTTCACCATGTCCGAGTGAGGGGCTGTGGATGGAAAAACAGAGACAAAAGACAGCAGGTCATTTGCCTCAGCAGAATGCCGAATGCCAATTATTGAAAGAGGTAGGAAACCTTAAATACAGGCGTACAGCACAATGGGACAACCCTAGAGGGCAGAAGTTCGCTACTGATGTTTACAATCTTGCATCTAAGCTGTTAATGCCCAATATGCAGGATACAGAAACAAGGAACTTCCCTTAAACATTCAGGAGGGTGGAAACCGGCAGGGAATTAGCATAGGGAGGACTTCTGGTCAAGGTCAGCAAGCAGGCAACGGCTTACTCAAAATGGGAAGGCCAGAGCCCTACAATTTCAGACATAACATGGTGATTATTCTTGACTTACACCTCCTTCAGTTGTCTTAGTTTATATTAATTACTTTGGTTACAAATCTCAAACACATTTTCAGGGCAGGCATGACTGTTGGGAGGGTAGAGAGCTGACAGGTAAACACAGCATGGAGTCAGGACAAGATGGCATTACCTGAGTCAACATTTTGAGTGCTGTGATGTATTTACAAAATCCTTCCTTGTTCTAGTTACCATAACATCTTCTAGAACTTTTTAAAAATGTTATACATGGAGGAACTGAGGAGAGTAGAGGGAAGAGAAACTTCAGATTTATAGTATGAGAAAAGAATCTGTGTTTAATAAACCAGGGAGAGAGAAAAAAGAAAGTGTGGATGACACCAAGAAAACAAGGCCTTCTAAATCAACACGATCAAAGCTCATGTGAACTCACAGAGACTGAAGCAGCAAACACAGGGCCTGCACCAGTCTGCACCAGGTTCTTTGCATATCTATTCAGGTTTCAAGTTTAGGGTTTTTATGGGACTCCTGAGTGTGCAAACAAGTGGGTCTCTGTTCCTTGTGCCTTCTCTTGAGCTCTTTTCCTTCAGGGCTTTTTTTTTTTTTTTTTTTTTTTTTTGGCTAATTTCAACTTTTCAGTTTTTTTTTTTTTTTTTTTTTTTTTTTTTTTTTTATCTTACTATATTTTATTACTATCCCCTAGAAGTCCATTTGTTTTCTGATGGCAGACAGAAAGGGAGTGGATCTATGGTGGAGGGGAGGTGGGAGGACCTAGGAGGAGCAGAGGGAGGGGAAACTGTAATCAGAATATATCACATGAGGAAAAAAAAATCTATTTTCAATAAAAGGGGAAAAAAGGAACATCCAATGTTCTGGTGTTTTTATTTTGTTGTGGAAATGTAGGTTAAAGGGGAAAAAAAGAAAGAAAAAAAGAAAAGCAAAAAAAAAAAAAAAGAAAGAAATCCTAGCTTTTGGGTCTCTAAATACCTCTGAAATTTAATGTATTATAACAAATAAAAATCTCAGTACATTATTTAAATTTTGGATGAATGTGTCAGATTCTTAGATCTTTCTTCTTTCTTTCTTTCTTTCTTTCTTTCTTTCTTTCTTTCTTTCTTTCTTTCTTTCTTTCTGTTTTTTGTTTTGGGGTTTCTCTGTGTAACAGTCTAGACTGTCCTGGAACTTGCTCTGTAGACCAGGCTGGCCTCCAGTTCACAGAGATCCTCCTACCTCTGCCTCCTGAGTGCTGGGATTAAAGGTGTGTGCCCAACTAAAAGCTAGGATTTCTAAGTCAGTATGTCCATTTCACATAATAAGCTGTTAATGGTGAGCAAAGTATTATATGCTAACTAGATTTTCCATATCTATATAGTAAATTATATGTATTCTGTGGTATTGAGATTATAGGAAGTTTAGAGTGGCAAACATGTGTTTAATGTATATTTTAATTAAATTTATGGGAATTAAAATATTTTGAGGCAAGGGTAAAAAAGTTATATATGTATGTGTATGTGTGTGTATTTGCTCTTGCTTTTGTCCATTTAAAGCTTATTTGGTGTTGAGTGTGAAAAGTGAATAAGGATCCAACATTTTTTTCCAGAGAGCCTAATCCCAACACTTGGATTATTGAATTACAATAAAGAATTATGTCTGGCCGGGCGTTGGTGGCGCATGCCTTTAATCCCAGCACTCGGGAGGCAGAGCCAGGCAGATCTCTGTGAGTTCGAGGCCAGCCTGGGCTACCAAGTGAGCTCCAGGAAAGGCGCAAAGCTACACAGAGAAGCCCTGTCTCGAAAAACCAAAAAAAAAAAAAAAAAAAAAAAAGGAATTATGTCTGGGTATTGTCAAACACTCCAAGTAACTATGAACAGAATATTTTCTCTTCTTTCAAATATCAACATGACCAACTGAATTAGCAACTTCTCAGTAGCAACCCAATCTTACATTTCTACAATAAAATTTACCTTTTTATATGTCACTATGTGATTTAGTAATATTTATATAGGATTTTCTCATTAATACCCATAAGTGACATTAGACTATCATTATGTGTGTGAAGTACATGTTGTTTTACTGATTTTGGTATCATCGTTATCTTCATAAAAAAGAACTTCAAAATTTTCCATCTTTTTGTGTTCTAGAAAAAATGAATAGCTTTGCAGTGAACCATAGTTTACCATTCATATGGAATTTCTTTGCAGGAGAAGGGGGGGGCTTTTTCATCATTTAGGGGTAGAGGTGAAGAAGGGGGGAATGGTAGGAAGGGCTGTTCTTTGATCACATGAACTAGTTCTAAAAGTTCAAAATTTTCAAGACAGCATCTTATATTTTAAAACAGGTTCTGGCATAGCCCAGGCTGGCCCCAAACTTGCTATGTAGGTGAGGATAACCTCCTGGTCCTCCTGCCTCCACTGGGCCCCCTTTGTTTCTGGTTGACTGTTTACTTACGTGTTCTCCCACCAGTGGAGAACAAGATCCCTACCACAGTTAAAAGTCAAATTTAGCCGGGCAGTGGTGGCGCACGCCTTTAATCCCAGCACTTGGGAGGCAGAGGCAGGTGGATCTGTGAGTTTGAGGCCAGCCTGGTCTCCAAAGAGAGTTCCAGGAAAGGCGCAAAGCTACACAGAGAAACCCTGTCTCGAAAAAACCAAAAAAAAAAAAAAAAAAAAAAAAAAAAAAAAAAAAAAAAAAAAAAAAAAAAAAAAAAGAAAAGAAAAAGTCAAATTTGGAACAAGCTTTAATACTGGCCAGGCTGATGAACTGTTCCTCTGGTTCCCAGGAAATGGCCCTGGGTCATGGTTTGCAAGGGCTTAAGTTTTACCATCAGGTCCAGTCATACACCCTGACATAATTTTTGGCTGTGAGCCTTCTGCCCACGTGTGATCAGGCACATCTGGTGTAGGGACAAACAAACGTTTAGGGGAGTAAAAAATTCGGCTTGTTATCTCCCATAAACAATAGCCTCCAGTATTTCAGGAACTATCTGTCCTTGGGTAAGCGGCTTGCAGACCAGAGGCATTTTTGTTTCATGGATCTCTTAGGTTCTCACACTGGATTTATTCGTCCAAAGGTATTAGTTCTGTGAATCCATTAACTTATTCGCCTTTACCTTTGTGTTCCTGCTGCATTCATGATCACTTTATATATTTTGTTTATTTTGGTTTTTGAGGGAGGGCCTTGAAGTATTGCTCAGGTTGGCCTGGAACTCAGTGTCTACTTAACCCTCCGATTCACCACAATCCTTCTGCTTCTGCTTCCTTAGTTCTGGGATTGTAAGTATGTGCCACTACGCCCAATTTATTTTTGTAGTTGTAACTCTCCAACTTACTGTTTCCCCCTCCACCCCCCCCCCCCCATGAACCCTGCTCCAGCTATCTTAAATAACCAAGTACAGGTTATTTTTGTCTCTGTCTTTATTTTCTAGATATTCTGCCACTCAGTTTCGACTTCCCCTTTTTCCTGATGTTCGGTGAAAACGCTTGCTCTTTTGAGTGGTGGCTGGAAAGGCTCCACGTCTTAAGCGTCTCCAGCGTCTTCAGCTCCGGGTAGGTGCCCTCCCAGAAAGGTAGGAGAGCTGGCTCCGGCCAGCAGCGCGGGGCTGATGGAGCACAGCGACTCACAATCCACCACCACCACCACTACTCCCGCCCCGGCACATGGTCCAATCAGCCAATCGGTGCCTTCGAGATGCCCGGTTCTGTGATTGGCTCTTGCGGAGACGCCCACCTAGTCTTTGGTGCAACGGTGGCCGAGGGCGGACAAGAGGCTTGCGAGGCGAGGGACGCTTTCACCCGGGCGCCAGGCAGCTTTTGGTGTCAAACCTGGCAGTGCGGGGATGGCGGCGGCGGCGCTGCTGGCTGTGGTGGACAGGAACCAGTGGCGGCGGGTCCCGATCCTGCTGCTGCAGCCGAGGTGACGATGGGGCGGCGGGTCCGTGCGCTGCCGGGTGGAGGGGCGCTGGGTCACGTGAGCGGCTCTTTACGTCTGTGTGTGAGGTTTTGGTGGGCACTGTCCCACCTCTACGTGTTGGCTCTTCCCGTGGTTCCTGTGTCATTGGCTGGTTTCTGCTCCGAGGGTGGGAGGGTGGCGCTCCAACCTCAGAGTGCACAGCTAGAGACAGGGGCCAGGACCCCCTTCCCAAAGGCCCTTTCAGCTCAGCTTCCCCATCTTGAGTGCAGTTCACAAAAGGATTCCCAGAGATCCTTCCTGTTGCGGGAAAGAATCGAATTAAAGAGAGCAACCCTGCAGAGGGCTGAGGAGTTTTGTCGAAAGCTGTTCACAAGTTTGAACAATGCTGTATAAGATGACTCACTTGTACCCCAGATCTTTTTGGCGATGAAGCTCCACGCCTTGGGGACAGTAACTTCTGCAGTGAAAACCCGAGTCCTGTAGGTAGATGGCTTCACCATTATTATCACCTTCCCACGTTCTGGAAAGGCAGCCTCAAGACTGTCCTGGGGGCAGAGGGCTGGGTCCCCTCTTAGCTGCTCACTTCGTGTCTGACCTTGGACAAGTAACCTGATAACTTTGCTTCAGTTTCTTCTAGGAAGAGGTAATGGTGCTCGTATTTAGCAGAGATATGATACAGGTCCTCTCTTTTGTCCAAATTAACAAGTGGATAAAAATTTAACCAGATATGGTCCATATGGTTTAGTCAATAAATGGACTTTGAAGAATCAATGCTTTTACAAATCTTCAACCAACAGTGGTAGATATCCTGGATTGTCAATGACTCACCCCTATGTTTTAAATAAGGAAGATGGTGAAAATAGTGTCAATGCTATTTTCTTTCCTGTGAATTAATTTTTTTTTTTTTTCTAGGTTTCCACAGCACTACCACAGACTTGTTTTCCTCTTTCCTCTCTCAAAGCTTGCTTATTGTCTGTAGAAAAAGTCTGTAGATGACTAACTTGTACCCCAGATCCTTTTGGAGATGAAGTGCCACACTTTATCATCTCGCTAATGGTTTCTAGAATTAAAAATCTTACCAGCATGAGATTTTTTTTCCCCCAGCCATGATTCCTCTTATATCTCAGAGAAAAGAATCCCTAGTTGTAAGATTCTAGGCATGAGAACAGAAGCTGTCTTAATCAGTGTAATTATCTCATGGCAGCAACTTACTTATCTTGTTTAAATGTTTTAAGACGTAGCAAAAATAACTGTAAAAAATAGGATAGAGCAATCAAAACATTGTGAGGATAGAGGATTACAGCTAAAGGGGTGTGTCTTTCTGCCTGTCTCCGTCTTTACTAGCTGAAAGGAAAATGCTTTGGGCTCTAAGTGGTCCCATATGCTTCATATGCCATTTCATAGACACAACTGCCTGTGGAAAGGCCTTAAACCTTAACTTACCTGAAGAGGTCAAACGAAAACAATGCTCCAAGCTGGAAAATGTCTCATTAAGATCAGGAAAAATGTCTCCCTCCTTGAAGATCAAGAATATGAGGTGGGCTGAATTAGGAAGATTTAAGAAAGTCTCCTGGGGAAGCTGTCTGCAGAGTTCTCATGCCAAAGATGTATGTCTTCCCAGTAGGCTTCAAGAATGACAGCATCTGATTAAGTGTGCCTCCCAGGATAGTGAGTACAGAGTGTGCCTCAAGTGACCCTGATGGTTGCATAGTCACATGCAAAGGGTGTATACATATTGTTGCAGTTACAGGATATCTAATGTATACTGTGATCTTTGTGCTTTGTAAAAGAGCTAAGCTCCTCTGTACAACTGTGGTTTTGCTTGGAAAAATTGTATACTTTAAAACTGAGAAGTATCTTCAAGAGTGCCTCTTTTTTTCTCTCTCTCTCTTTTTTTTTTTGTTTTTTTGTTTTTTTTGTTTTTTCGAGACAGGGTTTCTCTGTGTAGCTTTGCGCCTTTCCTGGGACTCACTTGGTAGCCCAGGCTGGCCTCGAACTCACAGAAATCCACCTGGCTCTGCCTCCCGAGTGCTGGGATTAAAGGCGTGCGCCACCACCGCCCGGCTCAAGAGTGCCTCTTACAGAATAGGAACTATAGGTTAACCGCTTGACTAGCATGTGTTTGTGGTCCTCTAAAACTCAAATTCATTTGTTTGTAAAATTTATTCCTTACTATTTCTCATTGGGAGGGTATTAATGAAAAAGGTTGAGAAACCCCAGTGTAGAGTGATGTGACTGTGGACAAGCCGTATTGAAGAGAAGCAGGTGGGGAACAGTCTATAGCCAACATTTATTTCTGCCATCCTTGTTTCATTTTATTTCAGCTTCCTTCCTTTACTTTCTCTGGCTTAATGTCACAACTATCTTATCAGAGGTTTGCATTCCATTTGTATTTTATTTTTTTTTTTTCCCTTTTGGTTTTTCCAGACAGGGTTTCTCTGTGTAGCTTTGTGCCTTTCCTGGAACTTAACTCTGTAGCCCAGGCTGGTCTCAAACTCAGAGAGATCCACCTGGCTCTGCCTCCTGAGTGCTGGGATTAAAGGCGTGGCCGCCGCCGCCCGCCGCCGCCGCCGCCCAGCTTCAATTTGTATTTTCAAAGTGTAATTTGGTTAGCATATTTGATTTAATAAGACAGAACAGATAACATCAAAATGCAGAGTGAGTCATCTTCCTTGACAGTTCTGATTGTGTGTGCTGGGTGGGTTTTACTGTTATTTACAGTCCAACCAAAGGTTTTTAAAAAGCTGAGGCAGAAGATTTTAAAGCACTTTACCCTTTTAAGTGTCTCTCTGGCCAAATGCCAGCTTCAGATATTAAACAGGCTGGGTGACTCATTCAGAGACCTCAACCCAAAGGGAGACTGGCCAGATCTCAGCCTCCCAGGCTCTAGACAGGCTTTCTTTCCACGGAATCTTACCAAATCACTTTGCTAATGGGCTTAAGGTTGAACTTCCACCGCATCTGGACTTGTTTATATAAGTTTTGAAAGAGCGGTAGCTGATCTAGTATATTCTGATTACTTTTTCTTCCATTTGGATTTATTTTATAGAGAATGGGCTTGGAAGCAGAGAACCATGCAGTACGGAACAACCCCAGGTACTGGCAGACTTTGTTTAGCATTGCTTTAGGGTATGAGCCAAGAAAAAAAAAAGTTTACTCTTTAATTTGTGTACAATAGAATTAGCTCTCATAAACCTTCAGGCTTCTGAACTTTTGTGATAATGTTCTTATTAACTACTAAGTCACCAGCTGTGCTTTTTATGTCAAATTGTTTTTTGCTATTGAGTGTGGATTTTGATGTGTAATGATGGAGAGCATTTTCAATTTTTTGTTTGTTTGTTTGTTTTAAGACAGAGTCTCCCTACATACCCCTGGCTGTCCTGGATCTTGCTCTGTAGACCAGGCTGGCCTCAAATTCACAGAGATCCACCTGCTTCTGCCTCTTGGAGTGCTGAGATTAAAGGTGTATGCCACCACCGCCTGGCCAAAAACCTTATTTTTTAAGAAAAAACTTTATTTTAAACTGTCAGCATTTATCTCTTGTGTGATGATGGAAATGTTTATCTTATTCTTTTTCTAGATCAGGCAGTTTTGTTACCGTGGTTGAAACAAAAGGAAACAGTGAATCTCTCAGTCACTCAGAATTAAATATAAATCACCAGGTGACAGTGCAGGCTGTATCATAGGGATCATTGCCCACTGTACTATCATTTCTTTATAAAATATGATTACATAAGGTTTATCTCATGGATGAATCATAAGTGGGTGAACAGGGCATAACCAGTATAAATAGCCTTTTAAGAAATACATTTGGGAGAGCTATGCAGATTGGAAATGAATTGGCCCATGTTGTTGGACATAGTTGAAATACCTGTGTTGATTAGGTTTAGATTAATAAAGGTGGAGTCTAGTAATGGGAAGGAATGAAAACCAGCAACATTTCAAGAGACAGTGCAGGAAAGCATTGAGGAGCCTCATGATTTGCCTGGATGTGAACAGACCTCCAGGGAAAATTCATAACTTTCCATGAGTTTGGAAACTGAGAAAAGCGTGCTGGTGGAAAGATCTGGAGAAAAAGCACAAGAAGCTGTATTTTAGATGCTGTGATGTTAAGTCGACAAGCAGATGTTCAAGTGGAAATTGACTGTAGAGAACTAGAAACATGAATGAGCTGGAGCCGTTGAGAGTGCAGATGTTACCCACGTAGAAGGGGTGGCATTTGAAAGTAACAACAGGACATTTTCATGACAGTAAAAAGAAAAACTGAGAACCTAATCATGTCTCCTTCACACTGCGTTTCTTGATTTCAGTGTCCTAAGCTCTTCCATATGAAGATCATACAGTATGGTCTTTTTAAAGCTTTTTGTATCTTACTGAGTAACTTGAGTTTGCAATGATAGAGATATTATGAATTTTAGTGAATAGAAAAGAAACCCACTGTCTAATATTAAAATGGTAATTTTAGGTTTCGGTATGCCAGGTTTATTAAAGCAAGCCCTCAGGAGCTGACTAATAATGTATTTTAATTTGTCATTTCCTAATAACACTTGTGTCTTAATTCGTGGTGTCTTAACAGGAAGAAGCATTGCCAAGGTCCTCATTGCAAACAGAGGAGAAATTGCTTGCAGGGTGATACGAACAGCCAAAAGAATGGGCATACAGTCTGTGGCTGTTTACAGCGAGGCCGACAGGAACTCCATGCATGTAGATATGGTATGTCATTAAAAGCTGGAAACAAAATCTTGTTAGCGATTGCATGTGTTTGCTTTTGTGTCCAGTTTAGCTCCTTACAGTGACAGTTGGTGCTTGCAAGTCTCCACAAGGTTTGTGTAAGTAGGTTCCAACTACTCACTGAGCGAGCACTCCTCTTTGAGACACTTTTAAGATGTATCACTGGGTGAACCAGAGTGCTTAGTCACATAACTGATTTACAGGCAAGGTATTTGATCTCATCAAAGATTGCTTAATTCCAGGGCCCTGATATGCAAGGACAAAAAGGTCAAGACAATTGCTGTTAGCATTTTCACCTTAGACAGGTCACTTGATGATTTTGAACTTTAGTTCATTAGTAAAATCCAAGCTAAAAATACTCAATTCCTTTGAACTCTGAACTCCTTTGAAATTTGTCTTCTCTTCTCTCTCTCTCTCTCTTCTCTCTCTCTCTCTCTCTCTCTCCTTTCTCAGTGTTCTTTCTGGACCTTACCTGCCTGTATGAATTCAACCATTGATATTGAAGTTCTGATGTCAAGACTTAGTCTTGACCCTTCTTTCTCGCTGATTCTTTTATTCTAGATCATTTTACCTAGCCCTTTGGCTTTATGGAAAACTCCCAAATTTCTGTCTGTAGCTCAGGCTTCCTTTTGAACATGGGTGTCCTCGGACACCAGCTGTCTATTTGTCAGATACCAAACCACTGTGTCCTGACACTGAACTCCAGCTCTTTTATCTGTACTCAACTTGATGTTCTTCCACACTTCCCTTCCCAGCTGACAATACCTTTGCTGGTAAAAATAATGATGCAGAGACCTAGTATGTTTGAATGTTTCCACCCCTCTTCCCGCTTTTAGAGAGCACTAAGGGCTGCTACTTCCACTCCCAGACACGTCCTCCTGCCTTCTCTTACCTGCACCGGAAGTTAGGCCACTGTCTTGTCTTGACTGGAGAGTGCTACTATTGCCTCTGAGCCTTCTTCCCATTCCCTCCTGGTCCTCTTAGGATCTCTTTTTTGCATTTCAATCAGACCAAGTTCTGAACCCAAGTTTGTTCGGATAGTTTAACTGCTTTATGATCCATCAAGTTGGGAAATCTTTAAGAGACAGACAGCTAATACTTGGTGTTGGTTGGCATGGGTATAATTGGTGTCTTGATGGAGATGTTTGTTAGCGAAATCCCAGTGCTGACGAACCAGGAATTATTAAAATGTACACATTTGTAACCCTGTCCTGCAGACATTCTGCCAGGTCTGTGTCCCCAAGATAGAGGGGCCATATTCACATATAAATACACACAGAGGTATATAAAGAATTTTCCAATCTTGCCTGTGTCCAGTGCTATGGCCCTGCAACCTAAATTCATGTGAAGAGGCTTGTGATTAAATGAGCTGTGCTACCTCCATTCTGTGCAACTGTTCAAACAGCTGTACTTGTGTATGTTAGCAAAGAAGCACCCAAAAGTCAGTTCCAGAAGATAGGCAAATAGTATAATTCTATCTGTATAAAACTAAGACTGTGTGTGCTTATGTTTATATGAACAAATACAATTATGGATATGAAAAAATGTCCCAAGTTGGTTATGGTGGAAAATATGTCTGGAGAGGACTGTAATGAAGAAAGGGTGGTACCCAAGGCCAATTTACCATTGTATTATTGTCCATGTTTTTCAGAATGAGAATGGACTTGTGTTTTGTGAAATTAAAATATAATTTTTGGTATTTATTTTGGCTTTTGTATTTTTTCCCCAAATCTCATTATGAATTCTAATAGGAAAAAAAATCCAAACATTTTTGCTTCCCAGAGGCCTCATGAAATCTGTTATCAATGGTCCCTTGACTGCTCACTTACTATGAGCCAGCCACATGAGTTACCCTCGGTCGCATACACAGACCAGGTTCCTGTCCACGTCTGGACCTTCACATAGGTGTGTTCTGTCCATGGAAGCTCTGCAGTCCCTTTCCTAAGCCCACTTTCTCTATCCATCCTCAGGCCATGTCCTTACCAGCCCTGAGGGGCCTGCCCTGACCGCCCCTGCTAGCTCACCCTGGCCACCCTCAGAGCAGAGACAGTCACCCCATTACTGTTATATCCCTGACTTCTCCTTTAGGACCTCTGTCACAGTTCCCATTTGTGTGTGAATGCTTGATGGCTGTCTTCCCTCTGTAAGGGACACTTCCCAACCCAAAGCCTGGCACACAATAGGCTTTTGGCACATGTACATAAATGAATTCATGCTTTCTATTTTGGTCTACTTTGAGGGATGCTTTGATTGTATGAAAAATATAAAGGATAGTGTAGAATAATGCGCAAATTATGAGAGATCATATAAACTTTGTAATGTTTTCTTGCTACATGTTTCAGTTAATGTATTTTGTATCTGTTTCCAGATTATAACTTTAGGCATTAAACATTTATGATCTTTATAATACTGTGATTAAATCTAGACTGTGGTTTATTTGGGAAAATTGAATTTGACTCTCCTTGCATGCAGGATCGAGTCCCAAACTGCTGCTTCTGCTTCTTCTTCTTACACTATTCATGTCTGCTGTGCCCAGCGTTTTCATTTTTATAGTAACTCTGTCAGGCTTTCTCTTTCGGGCCACCAACCAGCTCCCAAATCATGACTTATTATTAATTATGAATGCTTGGCCTTATCTTAGCTCTTATTTTAATGTTTCTCTTTATTGTTTTGCCTCGGGGCTTTTTACCTTTTTTTCTTTTCTTCCTTCCTTCCTTCCTTCCTGCCTCCCTCCCTCCCTCCTTTCTTTCTCTCTCTCTCTCTCTCTCTCTCTCTCTCTCTTTCTCTCTTTCTCTCCCCCTCCCTCCCTCCCTCTCTCCTTCCTTCCTTTCTTTCTTTCCTTTCTTTCTTTCTTTCTTTTTCTTTCTTTCTTTCTTTCTTTCTTTCTTTCTTTCTTTTTCTTTCTTTCTTTCTTTCTTTCTTTCTTTCTTTCTTTCTTTCTCTCTCTCTCTTTCTTTCTTTCTCTCTTTCTCTCCCCCTCCCTCCCTCCCTTCTTCCTCCCTTCCTTTCCTCCCTCCTTTCTTTCTGTCTGTCTTACTTTCACTACCTCTTGTGTCTGGCTGGTGGGCTGGTGGCCTTCTGGTGGCTGCCCAGCTTCTGGTCCCAGGCCTGTCCCTCTCTTTCTCCTTTGTTCTCTTTCTTCTCTTCCCCTTTGCCTAGATTTCTCTCGCTACTTATTCTCCCTGCCCACAAGCCCGGCCTATCCCTCTCTTGCCTAACTATTAGCAGTTCAGTTTTTCACTTGACCAGTCAGGTGCCTTAGGCAGGCGAGGCGAAACAAATGAAACACATCTTCCCTCGTTAACAAAGGCAGCAGAAACAAATGTTGTAACACACCTTCACATAGACAGGTCACTTGATGTTTTTGTAAACAAATGTAACACATCTTTGCCTAGTTAAATAATTACTCCACAAGTAACCATACCAGTGCAAACCAGCCTTGTGGTCTTTAACAGGCAGATGAAGCATATTCCATCGGCCCTGCTCCATCTCAGCAGAGCTACCTGGCAATGGAGAAAATCATTCAAGTGGCCAAGAGCTCTGCGGCACAGGTAAGAACTGCGAAAAAATTTGCAATGCAAAGCAAATAAATTTTGTATAGTTTATGCAAAATTACTTCTTTGCAGACATTTTCTCTTTTTAGTGAGTTTTTACATGTGATTATTGAGTTATTTCCATAAACTTATATATTCCTTCTCCTTCCTTAACCATTTTACTTGAAATCTTTTGGGAAGTAGGTGGAGGGAGAATCTAAACTATAAATTAGAATTAAGAGAGAATTCAGCTCCTCTACCTCAAATTTCAGGTGCTTGGAACATCAGATGTTTGGGTTTAGGACAGTTTTTCACAGAGCAATAAAAAACCCCTCCCGGGCTATAGCCCTTTGCTCTCCTTAATAGCAGTGCTGTTCTAAATTAAAGTGTGGGTTTTTCTAGGGTGGATGACATGGCTCATCAGTGAAGGCACTTGCTGCCAGACCTGTCAACCTGAGTTCAGTGGAAGGACAGAACTGATTCCTCTAAGTTGTCCTCTGACCTCTACATGGATGCCCCACAATACACACACACACACACTCAAGAGATGTAATAACAACTGTTTCATAACAATTACTCTTTTAACCAAAAATGTCTTAAAACAAAAAGGAAAATTATGTCTTAATTATGTTTTAACATTTAATTTATAGTAAATAATAGCCACTTCTTGATTTAAGCATTTTCAAAGTTCAGTTGTTAAAAATTTGACAAAGTTTGTGTAAAGGTAAAAAAAAATTTAATGTGTATATAAAGATAGATTGTTCTAGAGATGACCACACAATTCATTAATTCCACTTTGAAGTTTTATTTATGTATGTGTGTGCATATATGTGTGCATGTATGTCTGTAAATGTGTGTGTTGTGGGAGCCCGTTCTCGGGTTCCTCGTGGCTTTACCCAGCAGGTCCGCATAGAGGATGATAGACGGGCCTGAGTGCAGGTGTCTGAGATGGTCTGCACTTGGCTGTGCTGGGGGAGGAGGTCTTTTGCTCCACCCCTTGGCATCTCTATAAAAACCCTGGGCCAGAGACAGTCGGGGCCCGTTGGAATAGGTTCCAGGCCCTCTCGAGGCTATCCTTTATTTTCTGTTTATCTCCGCGATATTCTCTGCAATAAATCCTTCTATCTAATATTTCCTGCTGATTGCACTCAAGAAAACTCTGGGGAACTGTGGGGGTGGTGGATAAACGCCCCACAGTGTGTATGCATGTTTGTGTGTGTATATGTGTGGGTGTCTGTGTTTATGTATGTTGGTAAGTGTGCGTGTGTGTGTGTGTGTGTGTGTGTGTGTGTGTGTGTGTGAGATATGGGTTGGGAGCTTGTGAATGTGGAGATCAGAGAACAACTTTGTGGAGTCAGTTTTCTCCTTCTACCTTTTTATGGCTTCCAGAATCAAACTCAGGTTGTCTAGCTCCCTGTGGGCACTTTACCCACTGAAGTCTCTCACTAGCCTATTAATTGTACTTCCAACTGTACATTGGAGAATTTATACTAGGGGCTCAAACTTGTACACCAAGGTTCACAGTCATATTATTTATAGGTTAAAGAAAAGGTAGAAACAACTCACACATCTGTGAACAGATTGGTAGAAACAACTCACACGTCTGTGAACAGATTGGTAGAAACAACTCACACGTCTGTGAACAGATTAGTGGATGACCAAATGTGGAATTTACAGATAGTGAAATATTAGCCTAGCCGGGCAGTGGTGGTGCACACCTTTAATCCCAGCACTCGGGAGGCAGAGGCAGGCGGATCTCTGTGAGTTCGAGGCCAGCCTGGGCTACCAAGTGAGTTCCAGGAAAAAGGTGCAAAGCTACAGAGAGAAACCCTGTCTTGGAAAAACCAAAAAAAAAAAAAAAAAAAAAAAAAAAAAAAAAAAAAAAAAAAAAAAAGACAGAGAGAGAGAGAGAGAGAGAGAAATATTAGCCTTAAAAATGAGTGAAATTCTGGTGCAAGTTGCCAAAGAATGTGAAAACATGCTAAGTTAAATAATAAGCCATAGACAGACAAGAATTCCATCGATAGAAGATACCTAGATTTGTAAATTCGTAGAAATGAAAAGAAAATAGTGGCTGCTTGGTCACAGGAATCGTGTCTGGGATGGTGATACCATTTTGGAGATAGGTGGTGGTAACAATAGGAGAGCGTCATCATTGTGAACCACATGCTTAAAATCACCTGAACTGGTACCTGGTAGGTTTCGTATATACCACTACAATAGAAGATACAAGGCTGAGGGTGTGACTCTGTGGTAGACCACTGCCTAGCACCTGGGAGGCAACATCAGGAGAAAGGAAGAAACAGATTTCCCTGGTGCCAACAGACTTCATATTCCAACATGAATGCTGTAGACATCTCTCTGGGAGCATGCTATGACAGAGCCCTTGGTGTCTTGTCAGCCATCTCCGGAGAAATCTCCCCAGGGGAGGGCGCATCGCCAGCACCTGCTAGCTAGTAAGTTATGTGCTTTCTCTCCTTTATAGGCCATCCATCCAGGATATGGCTTTCTTTCAGAAAACATGGAATTTGCTGAACTTTGTAAGCAAGAAGGGATTATTTTTATAGGCCCTCCTTCATCTGCAATTAGAGATATGGGTATAAAGAGGTAAGCAGCATAAGGCCAATTGAAGTAGTCTGTTTTATTACAACAGATATTTTTTAAATTATTATTGTGTGTGTGTGTGTGTGTGTGTGTGTGTGTGTGTGTGTGTGTGTGCGCGTGCGTGCATGTACATGCACATGCAAGCAAGCCTTCCACCTTTCCATGGGTTCTGAGGACCAAGCTCACGGCTTGCAGGGCACACACTTTACCCACTGAGCCATCTGGCCAGCTTTGTTAACAGGTGTTCTAAATTATACTCTTGTTACTCTTCTGGTATGTAGGAAAATTCCACTGAATTATGGAAAACATACAAGTAATTAGTATTTTTAAAATATGTATTAGGTGTCTGGGGATTGAGGATGGTGGGATGAGCTACCACGGGAAGTAAGGGCAAGTGTGTAACAAGGAGTTTCAGTGTGTGCTGTAATGTTGATCCCAGGCTGAAGTCCTTCCTTTTCTTGTGCAATGATTCTTTAAACAGTTATGATTTGTCAATATCACAGAACTGGGGCATCTTGGTGTTTTTACTCTAAAGCACATCCAAGTCCATCATGGCTGCTGCTGGAGTCCCTGTCGTGGAAGGTTACCATGGCGAGGACCAGTCTGACCAGTGCCTGAAAGAGCATGCTGAGAAAATCGGGTACCCTGTTATGATCAAAGCTGTCCGTGGTGGAGGAGGAAAAGTAAGGTTGTGGGTACCCTTCCTTGCCATTTCCGGCTAGAGGTCTGTGTTTATGTCGTGGTCACACAATTCTTGCTTTCTTAGGGCATGAGGATCATTAGATCTGAAAAAGAATTCCAAGAGCAGTTAGAATCAGCTCGGAGAGAAGCTAAGAAGTCTTTCAACGATGATGCTATGTTGATCGAGAAGTTTGTGGACACCCCAAGGTAGACTTGCTGGTTTGGGTTTTTTGGCTTTGGAGTGTGTGTGTGTGTGTGTGTGTGTGTGTGTGTGTGTGCGCGCTAGAGTCAATGTTTTCCTATTCTAGGTGATCTTATTGTCCTAATTCTAACCACCCCAGGAATGTATTCCTACTTCTGTTTGTGCGTCAAGGCACCACACAATAGAGTAACTCTTGCTGCCCGTGGTCACCAACTGCTAAGTTGTAAATCTGGAATTTGAGTGCAGGCAATTTCACTCCAGAGTTTACATTCTAAACTGCTGCACTGAGGAGCATCTTTAGATACCACCGCAGAGGACCATAAAGATTCCTAGCTTTTCCTGTTTTTAAAAATAAGATAATGATTGTAAAATTTCCTATGTCCCAGATTTTTGTATCTAATGTATATATAATGTGTGTGTGTGTATCTGTGTGTATACATATACACACATAATATATATGTATATATACATATAAGTGTATATATACATAAGTATGGGTGTGGAGATATATATATATATACACACTTCAGTGGAAACAACAGTTCATGTGTGAACCATGCATAGAAAGGCTTTACCTTGCAGACAATGAACTTGAAACTCTAAGTTCTTTTTTTAAAGAGAGTCCAGGAAGAACTCTCTTTAATGTTATCTTCTCTTTAAAGAAGGCCCTGAGTTGTTTTTGGTTTTGTTTTACACCTTATAAAGATGGAACTGGAGGGCTGGAGGGAGATGTCCAGCAGGTAAAAATACAGGCTGCTCTTGCAGAGGACCTGGGTTTAATTCCCAGCACCTACCTGGCAGCTCACAACGATCTGTAACTCAAGTTACAGAGGATCCAATGACCTCTCTGGCTATGTGGGTCAGGCCCCAGGCATGAGTGTGGTGCATAGACATACATTCAGGCAAAACACCCATACACATAAAACAAAAATAAGTAAATCTTAAAACAATAGTGGAACTTTACCTGAGCCTGACACAGTAAATGAAATTTAATTGCAGTTTGATAGTTAAGAAATAAATCAATTCAGAAGAGATCAATAATTAGGAGAGCACAGCTGCTTTGATCCTCTGCCCCTTGCCATCGTCCCTCCCCCTTTCCTACAATGTTCCCTGAGCCTTGGGTGCAGGAGTGACTTGTAGATGTGTCCATGTGGGAACAGCATCCACAAGTTTGTGTTCTGCTTATTTGTGGTTTTCTGTAGTGGTCTCCATTTGTTGCAAAAAGAAGTTTTCTTGATGAGGGAGGAGGGCTAGCAACACTTGCCTGTGGAGGTGAAGGCAGATGTTTAGATTGCTGTTGGGGAAGACACTGGTTTAGTAAAGTGGCGCTTGTGTGTTCTTCTCCAGGACCCATGACCTCACTCGCCCTGGGTCGCTAGCTAGGACCAGGTGATGTGTGAGCCTCGCTTGTGTAGGCATTCCGTGTGTGCGCTCTCAGTGTGGCGTGTCAGAAGTCGGCTAGGTGTTTTGTTTGTTTGTGTTGTACTCAATATTAAAGTGCCTTTTTGGTTTTTCATGATTTAATGTCAGGACACTCTTGAAATACTAATGATCTATGTTTTTAATGTACTTGTTTGACTTACAATTTTTAACTTATTGTTTGACTTACTTTTTAGCTCCTTTAGAGATGAGATTTTGATTTCAGTCTTCCATGTTTTTAGAGTCTGACTGTAAAAGTTTTTTGTTTTCTTTAAAAAGTTGGTTATTGCTGACCTTTTTATGAACTATAGTTTGTAATAACTTTTGTCAACAAGTTTATCAGCCTTTGATTTTTTTTTCCTTTGTGATGTACCCCAATTTTAGATCTCCTGTATTTTCACTCTTCTTCCCTAACAGTTATTTCAGACATGTACATTTGTTTGCTCTGGTGTTTGTCATCCAAGTAGAAGCCCTCTTACTTGGACTTTACAAGACTGTAGCTATGCTTCTAAGTCTGTAACCGCAACATGGAATCCAGAAGATCATATCTTCCTCAGAGAAAATGGAGGAATCTTGGTCATTTTGGCCAACAGTTTGGGTTGATAAATGTGAAATCTTTGAGCCGGGCGGTGGTGGCGCACGCCTTTAATCCCAGCACTCGGGAAGCAGAGCCAGGAGGATCTTTGTGAGTTCGAGGCCAGCCTGGGCTACCAAGTGAGTTCCAGGAAAGGCGCAAAGCTACACAAAGAAACCCTGTCTCCAAAAACAAAAAAAAAAAAAGTGATATCTTTGAACCTTTACTGAAGCATATTTACACATTGGTTTCTTCTTGAAATAGGCACGTGGAAGTCCAGGTGTTTGGTGATCACCATGGCAACGCAGTATACTTGTTTGAAAGAGACTGTAGTGTGCAGAGGCGACATCAGAAGATCATTGAAGAGGCCCCAGCGGTAAGGAACCTGAAAGGACATTTCTGAGGTTCTCTTGAATGCAAACCTTGCTCAATCCTATTTTCACATCAGATCTGTAAAGCTGACATCTCCCATCCCTAGCATATGACTAGGAATTCAATGATAATATTTTGGTGCATAGCTGAGGATCCATGGGGGTTGGGAGTGTGATGTGGGAGGGCGGTATTGTTCTGGACAATAAAGAGATACAGGTGAGCCACATTCCTTCTGGACACAGTCCAGAAAGATCTACCTTGGTACAAGTATCTGACTAAGAGTTAGCAACTGGACAGTGATGTTAGAGCACACTGTCTTTAACTAGAATTAATTACATGAATAAAATGTAATTATCTGGTTTGTTGGACATCTTTTTCATAGAGAAGAGTCTTGTTTTAACCACTATTTCAGCATGTTCCCAAATTGTATTAGTCATCTTCTTGCCCAATAGTTAGACTGTGGAGGAAATGTAGTTTCTATTTGCCAACTTCCCCTTAATACTGTTTCTATCCCCTACTTGGTTCAGGTTGCTGTGAGGGTCAAAGCGAGGGCTTCCTATTTTTGAGTTTACAACCGCCATTGGTGAAATATGTGTTATATGTATTTCTGAAACATCAGGGGTCTGGGGTTTCCAGTGAGCCAGTTCTTACACTATTCAAAATATAATTTTGGTTGCAGAATACATGAGATATTTGAAGTACATGTCAATAACTGCAGTAAGACAGTTTTTAAGCAGTGATTACTAATGTCTCTGTGTAGAACATTGTTTTAAACAGTGCCTGTAGAAGCAGGTGGCATCAGATTCCCTTGGGTTCCTCTGCAGGTTGTGAGCTGCCTGATATGGGTTCTGGGAATCAAACCCTACCCCTCTGCAAGAGCAGTACATACTCTTAACTGCTGACCCATCTTTCCAGCTCAATACTCATCATTTTTTATATAGTTATGAAGGTTGTTATGCAAATACAAGGGATAAAGATATGTAATTGTACTGAATAATATCTGTGGTTCATAGACATTACTAGCAAAAGCATTCAAACTTTGGTATATTGATAGACAAATTGGTATATTATCTTTTAATGCAGTTATTTAATATATACTATTATCTAATGTCCATTTTAATTGTTTTTGCATTCTGGTGGAAATGTATAGAAATCAGTACTAATGGAAATTATTTTTAATACCTTCCTGTAGCCTGGTATTAATCCTGAAGTAAGAAGAAAGCTGGGGGAGGCCGCAGTCAGGGCTGCTCAGGCTGTCAAGTATGTGGGAGCAGGTATGTTAAAACTTCCTTGCAAAAATTTTCTTCTTTCAGGAGATGAGAGGGACATAAATCAGGCCCCCTAAATGTTCTTACTGTATCTACAGTAAGAAGTACACTTTTAAGAAACCTTTTCCTAGCCAGTCCTTAGCCTAATCAGATACGTGGAAGTTTTCTACTTCCTATTCTGTTTCAAAATAAAACAAATCAATTTTCACTTTTATTTTTAGAGCATAGTTTTTGTTTAACAGAGCTAAGAATTGAAGCCAGGGCCTCACATTATGCTAGGCAAGAGTGTTACCATGGAGATACACCCAAAAGTCTTTCAGATCACAACAAAACTGAACAGAAAGCTGGAGTTGTACTTACACATCACCTGCCCCACCCAGCCTCCAGCTGTGTTAGCATCTCTGGACCAGGTCATACCCTGTGTGAACTTACATGGTTCACACCCTACCCTAGTCCATAGTTTAGGGAAGTGGTTCTCACCCTTCCTAATGCTGTAACCATTAATATAGTTCCTCATGTTGTGGTGAGTCCTAACCATAAAATTATTTCATTGCTACTTCATACTTCAATTTTGCTACTGTTATGGTTGTAATGCAAATATCTGATATGCAGGATATCTGATATGTGACACCTGTGGAAGGGTTGTTCAACCCCTAAGGAGGTGGAGACCCACGGCTGAGCTTACTCTTGTTATTATACATGCTACGGTTTTGACAAATGTGTAATAAATGCACCTACTCTTGCACTAGGAGTGTAACACAGAATAGTTTCATTGACATAGATGTCCTCTGCTCTTCCTCAGCCTTAGATACTGGCAGCCATCTATCTCCATCCTGCCTCCATGGTTTACCTTTGTAAGAATGTCTGTAGTTGAAATCATACAGTGCAAAGCCTTTTCTGATTGGCGCCTTCCTCTTAGTCCTCTCTATTTAACTTTCCTCCACGTCATCTCACAGTTTGATATTCATTTCTTATTGTTCTAAATAATACTCCATGTCTGTATAACTTATCCCTTGATAAGCTTGGTTGCTTCCAACTTTTAGCAATTACAGATAGAGTTACTATAAACATCCATACACAGAATTTTCTGTGGACATAAATTTTCATTTCGTTTGTATAAACAGAAAAGATGTAATTGTTACATCATGTGGCACAAGTGTTTATTTTGAAAGAATAACTCTCTTCCAAAATGTAGTACTATTTTTACATTCCCATTAACAGTTTACAGTTCCTGCTCCCAATCTCCTGCAGCATTTGCATGGTCAGTCTTTGTCATGATGACACAAACTACTGTCACCTGGAAAAATGGAACCTCAGTGGAGGAATTGCCTCCATCAGATTGTCCTAAGGGCGTGTCTGTGGGACATTTTCTTGATTAATGATTGATGTAGGCGGGCCCAGTGCACTGTGGGTAGTATCATTCCAGAGGAGGCCATCTTGGATTGTGTGAAAAGCAAGTGAGCAAGCCATGAGTGAGTGAGCTGGTGAGCACCACTGCTTGAACTCCTGCCTGACTTTCCTCGGTGATGGACTGTAAGATGAATTACACCCTTTCTCCAAGTTGCTTCTGAGCAAACTAGGATATCAGTGCTTCAGATTGTTGACCATTTGTTATCCCATTGCTTTATTTGTTCGTTCATTCATTCACTTCACTCACTCACTCACTCACTCACTCATTCATCTTGCATTCTAGGGATAAACCACAGAGCCTTTATCATGCTAGGCAGGGGTATACAGATGAACTACATCTCAGCCCTCATTGTTTTAATTTTTACTCCCTACTGAGTTATTTATGAAGCATCTCATCCTTCTTTGCTATCTATATATCTTTGATAAAGGGTCCGAGTCTTTCATCTATTTTTTAGTCTTTTTTATATTTGGTTTATAAATACTCACTTTTTCAGGATGTCTATGGAGAGGGGATGTTTTCCATTTTGATGAAATCTTACCTGTCAGCTCTTCCATGGACCGTGCCTTTGGTGTGTGTGTGTAAATGTCATTGTTATACCCAGTTTATCTAGAGAGTCTTGTATGTCACTTTCTAGGGCTGTAGTTTTGCAGTTTACATTTAGACATGTTGTCTGTTTTGAATTAATGCTTGTGAAAAATATAAAATCTATGTCTAGATTCCTTATTTTTCTTCTGAATGTTTTTGTTTCAGTACCATTATCCCAGCAAGTTATTTTGTGAATATCTGTAAACCAATTCCAAAGTTTATATTAAGAGACAAAGGACCCCAAATAGCCAGCTCAACAATATAGAGAGACTTTGTGCCATTGTATTGCCTGTGCCCCTTTGCCATAGGTTAGTATATTTACGTGACTCTACGTCTAGGCTTGCTTTTCTCGTCCACTCATCTGCTCATTTAGCAATACCATACACTCTTGGTTTAGCTGTAGCCTTTATAGTAAGTCTTAAAGCTGAGTACTGTTACTCCTCCAGCTTTGCTATTCTCCTGAATCATTAACGCAACAATTGACTCAGGTTTTTCACAGTTTTTAAGATTTATTTTTATGTATATGAGTAGTTTGCCTGCATGTATGTGTGCACAGTATGTGTGTGTGTGGTGCTTGCAGAGGCCAGAAGAGCATGTTAATCCTCTGGAACTGGGTTACGGATGACTGTGATCTGCCATATGGGTGCTGGGGTTCCAACCCAGATCCCATGCAAGAGCAGCCAGTGCTGTTGACCACTGGGCCATCTCTTGTCCCCTGACGGGTGTGTGTGTGTGTGTGTGTGTGTGTGTGTGTGTGTGTATGGGGAGGAGAGATTGAGATTGTTTAGATGTCAGTTTCTTGTGTGTTTGCAAATTGTGCCTTTTGAGGAATTTGTCATTTTTTATCTATATCATTGAGTTCATGAGCCAAGAGTTGTTGATAATACTCCCTTAGGTTTGGCAGTGTAGGTCAGTGGGAAAGCACATGCCTCCCACATGGAAGGTTCTGGACTCAATAGGCAGCAGCAAACAGAGAAAAGGCAACATTATCCCTTTGATGCCCTTGAGACCTGTGCTGATGTTCTTCCATTTCTGACATTGGCCATTTGTGTTTATTTCTCTCAGCCTAGCTAAATGGTGTTGATTTTATTGTTCTTTTCAAGGAACTGTTTTTGTTTTTTATTTTTATTTTTCTCTATTGATTTTATTTCATTGATTTCTAGATATATATTATTTATTTATTTTGTCAAGGTTTTGCTGTGTAGCCTTGGCTTGCCTGGAATACACAGACCTTCAACTGCCTCCCAAGTGCTGGAATTAAGTGTATGTGTTAACATGCCCAGCCTGCTATAATTTTTAAAGAACTTTTACTACATTTATTCTCTGTGTATGTGTATGTGTGTGCACTTTTTTTTTTTTTGGTATTTTTTTAATTAGCCAGTCTATTTGGGGTGAACTGGAAACCTAACATGTTTTGATTTCCGTTTTCCCAGCCTCACTCTTTTCTTTAACCACTCATTTGATTGGCTGCTGTGAATAGTGCTACCATGAGCATAGATCAGTAGGTAGTTGTATCTGTGCGCTCACAAGCACACAGGTGTGCCACAGCACACAAGAGGAGATCAGGAGATGACTCTTGGGAGTCAGTTCTCTTCCATGTGATGTCCAGGGATTGAACTAGGGTTGTCAGGCTTGGCAGCAGCCTGCTGGGCCATCTCTCTAGCCCTCTGTTGAGATTTGTATTGTTTGACTTCTGTTACTGGATTATTAGATTTAATTTGATACTCTCTTTCTTCCTTTCTTACACATTTGGAGCTATAAATCCATAGACACTGTCTCACTGTCTCTGCTGCATCCATTCATTTTAATTGTATTTTCATAAAATACCAAAGTTTTCTTTAGTATTCAGGTATATTTCTGATATTGGTTTCTAGTTGATTGCCACTGTCTTTTGAGAGCAGATACCATATGATGTCTGTTTTTATTATTACAATTATTGTGTATTATTCAAATCAGTGGATTTTCGCTGTGACATTCCCACATATGATGCTTTGATCATGTTCACCCTTCCCTTTTACCATCCTTCTTCCCCTCTTTAAGTTCCTTCTTCATCCCAAGAGTCTTACTTTCAGGCCATATGAGAATACTATTTACTGGCTTGTTCTGCTTGGCTTGCTCAGTCTGAATTCTTGTACAATCCAAGATCACTTGCCCAGGGGGTGGCCCTCCCACATCAATCAAGAAAAACACCAAAGACATGCCCACAGGCCATTCTGATGGAGACAGCTCCTCAGCTGAAGTTGCCTCTTCCTGGTGAGTCTAGTTTTTGTCAAGTTGACAAAAATTAACTGGCACTAGGTGAAAGTGATATATTAGGGTCTGCCTCCCCCTCAGTTTTCTGTCATGTTTATTTTTAAATGGAATGTTTTGATGTCTGATGCATATGTACCAAACATTTACAGTTTTATGTTTTCATGGTGAATGGTTTCTCTTATTGATATGTCTACCGTTATCCTTTCTGAGCAGTTGTGGGGTGAAGCCTGTTTGTACAATATGAGTATAGTTGCTCCTGTGTGCTTTCTGATTCTGTTTCTTCTTACTTTCATTTTCTACCCTTTCACTTTTAGTCTGTATGTGCTTTTGTTGATGCTGTGAGTTTCTTGTAGGCAGCTAACTGGTGGTTCTTGTTGTTAATTCAAACATTCAATCTTCATTGGTAAATTAAGATCCTTCATGTTCAGGGTTGTTACTAATGGCATGTACCAGTTCTTGTCATTGTGATGCTTTCCTCTAATTGTTTTCAGTAACCTATGTTCATGTCTTTCTCTTTGTTGCATTAGGGGCTCTAGTTTAATGAATTAACAGTGTTTGAATCTTACCTGATTTGCTTGATTATTCCTCTCACTGAATTTTCTTCTTTCTCCTGTTCTCATGCTTATTAATATTGCTTCCAGCTGTGGATAGATGATTCATTTAAGAATTTTCTATAAAGTTGGTGTGGTAGTGCACACCTTTAATCCCAGCACTCTGGAGGCAGAGGCAGGCAGATCTCTGTGAGTTTGAGGCCAACTAGCCTACAGAGTGAGTTCCAGCATAGCCAGAGCTATGTAGAGAGATCTTGTCTCAAATAAATAGGTAAATTAATAAATAGATAAATAAATAAGAGAATTTTCTATAACACTGAATTGTTGGCCATGAGTTTCTTTAGTTTTTGCCTATATTGACAGCCTTTATTTCTCCTTTGATTATGAAGGATAGTTCTTTTAAACAGGGCTCTATATTGGCTGTTATTTTTCTCTCAGGGCTTAAAATACAGCATTCCATACCCTACTTGCCTTCAGAGTTTCTGCAGAAAACTCTGTTATCCTGGCAGGTTTCTCTTTGTAAGTGATGTGGTGCTTCTCTGTCTTGCTGTTTTTTAAGGTTCTTTATGCTTTTGGCAGTTTAATGGACACATAGAGCGGTTCCTTTCTGGTTGTGTCTAATAGAGTTCTAAATGCCTCCTGTACTTGGATGTCTGTGTTTCCCAAGACATGAGAAATTCTGTTGTTACTTCGCTGAGTGGGTTTTCTGTGGCATTAGACCCACTGTGGTTCCTTGGTTGTCCTGTCACCCTCTCTCTAGATTTTCGGTGGCCCTGCATGTTCTGTGCATCCTTGCTGGTTTTCTTTATTACAATCTGTTCTAATATTCAAGCCCTAGTGTCCTTTCCTTCACTTGATCTCGTCTATTGGTTCTTTCAACTGGGTTTTTGCTTATTTGTATTTGTTTTTGAGGCAGAGTCTCACAGTATAGCGCAGGCTTAATGTGGCGGTGATCCTCCATGCTCAGCCTCTGTGCTCAGCTTTGGTGCTGCTGGAATTGCAGGTGAGCACCACCAAGCCTGGCTCCACAGAGCTTTAGTGTGTGTGTGTGTGAGTGTGTGTGTGTGTGTGTGTGTGTGTTCCTCCAGATGTGCCAGCCACATGTGGTCTGGAGTGTATGGAAGCTACTAAACTTAGATCATTCCTTGGTGTGCTGCTATGGGGGTGAAGAAATAGGGCCCCAAACATTCCTTACGTATGCTCACTGTGTGTGGCTCCGTCATCAATGGGGGGCCTGGTGTATGATCAGTCCCTCTGCCAAGTATGAAGGTTAACATTGACTGTCAACTTGACAGGGTCCAGAATCACCAGCGAGATGAGAGGGATGTGCCTGTGAAGGATTATCTAGATTAAGTAATGGAAGTGGGAGGACTCAGGTCAGAGTACCAGCATTCAGCACTCTCTTCTTCCTGCCTCTGGACAAACATGACAGTCTTGCCTTACTGCCATGACAGACCATCCCCCATGAACTCTGAGCCCAAATAAACCCTTAGATTGCTTTGATGAGGGATTTTTTTTCCACAGCAACAAGGAAAGTAAAGAACACATCAAGGTTGAGGGAGAACTATGTCATGGTTAGATTGAGGCACAGGTTCTTAAAGCTGGGCTGGGTATACTCTGGACCACAGTATCCCTCCATCATGCTTAAGGCGTCAGGCTCTAGCTCTATCACCATCGAGAAAGAAGAAAACAGTAGTAACAGTGACATCGTATTACATCCAGATACAGAAACACTGCAGCAACTCTTTAAAAGTCTTTACTAGCACAATACAAGTAACAAAAGAATAACAAAAGAATAATAAAACAGAAACATTTGAAAGGAAATGAAAAATGGAGGAAAAAAGTTTGTTTTTGAGACAAGACTCACTATGTAGCTCTGGCTGGCCTGGAACTTACTGTGTTGTGGTTATTTGAAAGAAAATGACACCCAAAGGGAGTGCTACTATTAGGAGGTGTGGCCTTGTTGGAGTAGATGTGGCCTTTTTGGAGGCAGTGTGTCACTGTGAAGGCGGGGCTTTGAGGTCTCCTATATCCACTGAGACAGCCCACTTCCTATTGCCTGTGAGTCAGTCAAGATGTAAGAACCCTCAGCTACCTCTCCAGCACCATGTCTGCCTGCATGGTGCCTCGCTTCCCACCATGCCAATAATGGACTGAACTTCTGAACTATAAGCCAGCCACCACAATTAAATGTTTTCCTTTATGAGAGTTGCCATGGTCATGGTGTCTCTTCACAGCAACAGAAACCCTAAAACAGAAGTAGACCAGGCTAACCCCCAACTCCCGAAATCTGCCTGCCTCTGCCTTCCAGGTGCTGGGATTAAAGGTGTACTAAGCTGGAAAATAAAATTTTAGAAGTGATAAATGAAAAAGGAGAGAAAAAGAAGACCAAATTAAATATAAATACCACAGAAATGTGTTATCCTTGACCTAATCCTTAGTTAGCATCCCAGAGAGAAGGAAAGATGATTATAAAAGGAAAATAAGGAGAAATGATCCAATTATAACATTTTAGAGGCAAAAATTACATGTTAAAAAGAAAAAGCGTGAGCAGAATTGAGGTCTGCCCAGGCACCAGTCTGCTGTGGCTTTGGGTTACTGTCTGTATCAAAAAGCTTTGAGTTTTTACCACCAGGAGAATGCCGTCTTCTCTCAAAGGTTTCCTCTCCCACACTGGTGGTCTTGGCATTTCCAGGAATAGCAGGGATGGGGGCGTCATGATCTGGTGTTCCAGCTGAGGCCAGGGCTATGACAGTAACCGTGATAGAAAATCCAGAATACAGTGTAGCTACCTCCAGAAACTGGGTTTCACCAGCAATAGGGTGGGTTGTTTAATAACGATACAGAAAAAGAATATTTTAAATGTGTTCATATATTACACAGAAGCATGTATTTGTTTATATTTAATATAATCTATATATCAAGCTTAACAGCAATGTCATAGTTTCGATTCCTGATACTGTGATAAAATACCTAACAAAAGTTACTTAAGAAAGAGGGTTTGTTCTGGCTCACACTTCAAGATTCCTGTTCACCGTGGCCTGGAAGTCGCAGGGGTAGGAGCTTGAAGCATCTTGAATGTACAAACAGGAAGCAGACAGTGATGGATAATGCATGTGCCGCCAGTCAGTTCTCGTTCTTTGCTTACACAGTCTAGGACACCAGGCATGGAATGGCGCCACACACAGTGGGCAAGCCTCCCCACCTCAGTTTATACTCAGATTATAGTCCAGGTAATCCCCAACAGGCATGCCCAGAGGCCCTGTCTCACAGGTGACCCTAGATTCTTTAAGGTAAGCAGTGAGTGAGTGAGTGAGAGAGAGCAAGAGCGCTTTCTCTCTCTCTCTCACTCTCTCTCTCTCTCAAAATCTAATAAGACTTCCCATTTCCTTTCCTCCAAGGTGGTCAGTTGAGAAATCAGAAGTAAATGTTTTCAGCCTTTGTTGAGCAAATCTTTTTGTGCCGTCTGCGAGAGCACAGGCCCTCTGTTATTCTTCCTTTTCTTGAGTTTTGCTCACCTGCCAGTCAAAGGGGTGGTTTGTGAGGAGATCCAGTTATTAATCCCTCTGGGTGGCCCCACTGCTTTCACTTTCTCTGTTCATCATAAGGCAGAGCTGACCTCTCTGGCACCTTCGTTGATGGTTTGAAGACAATGTCTCCCACAGGCTCAGATGTTTGATTACTTGATCCCCGGTTGGTGGAACTGTTTGCCTAGGTTTAGAAAATGTGGCCTTGCTGGAGGAAGTATGTCACTAAGGGCAGGCTTTCAAGTTTCAAAGCCTTGGGCCATTCCAAGTGCACTCTGTTTCACACTTGTGGTTCCAGATGTGCGCCTTCGGCTTCCTGCTTAAGCCGCCATACTTGCCACCTGTCACCCTGTGGGGCCGTAAGCCCAGATAAGCCCTTTCTTCTGTTCAAGGAAGCCTTGTTCATGGTGTTTTGCTGTGGGATGTTCTGTGTGTCCTGTGGGAGCCCATTCTCAGGTTCCTCGTGGCTTTACCCAGCAGGTCCGCATAGAGGATGATTAGGACCACAGGCCTGAGTGCAGGTGTCTGAGATGGTCTGCACTTGGCTGTGCTGGGGGATGGTCTGTATGTCAAATTGCTCTGATTGGTCAATAAATAAAACCTGATTGGCCATGGCTAGGCAGGAAGTATAGGTGGGACTAACAGAGGAGAAATGAAGGAATAGGAAGGCGGAAGTAGTCAGTGCCAGCCACCGCCAGGACAAGCAGTGTGTGAAAATTCCGGTAAGCCACGAGCCATGTGGCAGGGTATAGATTTGTGGAAATGGACTAATTTAAGCTATAAGAACAGTTAGCAAGAAGCCTGCCATGGCCATACAGTTTGTAAGCAATATAAGTCTCTGTGTTTATTGGTTGGGTCTGAGCGGCTGTGGGACTGGCGGGTGACAGATTTGTCCTGACTGTGGGCCAGGCAGGAAAACTCTAGCTACAGTGTTTCAACACAGCAACAGAAACTCATGAGAACAGGTGGAGTGGGGAGAGCATGCTGTGGTGGAATTGGGTCAGTCACCCATGCTTGATGGAGAGTGAGGGCTGTGCTGGATTTCACTGGAGCTCTAACCCCTCTCTGATATTCCAAAACGTAGCTCCCAGTGTTTCTCATGCGGCCATGTGCCCCCCTCCCCAACCTTTGTTCCTCTCAGCAGTCTCCCTCAGAGTCTCTCTCCTGTTCTTAAACTAGCTCTGAAGGCTGATGCCCAGGGTGTGTGCATAACCTTTGTGTGGGTTCCTGGATTCAGAAAACCATTAGGACCTTTGACTCTCCATGCAGTAAGCTCAGACAAGATACTCTCAAGACCGTCCTAGTGATACTGCACTGCGGAATCCTCCTGTCTCATGCTATGCAAGATTCTCGGTCTCGTGTGTATAAGCCGCCTTTCCTCCCAGTGCCGAGACCGAGCTTTCTTTGTCCTTCATTTTTGACCTGTACCCTACCCCCAGATGCACTGTGGCGTGTTTGCCTGAAGCATTTTTTCTCATCCTTTGCTCTCGAAAGCTTCTGGTTTTGTCAGGTTATCTGTTGGGCCCAGTGATACTTGTCATACAAGCCTGCCCATCCGAGCTCAGTCCCCAGAACCCACAGTGGAAGGGGGAGAACCGACTCCCAGAAGTGGTCCTCTGACCTCCACGTGTGTGCCATGGCGTGCGTGCGTGTATGTGCTTCTACTCATAGACGCACACAAGGACAGACACACACCATAAATAAATAAAGCAAGTGTTAGCATTTCATGTCATAAGCGCAGGTACTTTATAATAATAATTAGGTATCTCTACTGTCTTGTCCCTTCTGGTATTGCTGTCATTCTCCTTATTTCTGCATAAGCGCATATATGGAGACATACATAGTCACATTCACTCTTTCTGTTATTTAAACTGTTCATTAAATCACCTAGCCAGCAATTAAAGCAAATGAACTAGGAATTAATTCTACTTTCACGTATTTATTTTCCGATGGGCCTCCTCTATATAGACACACATTTCCTAGAAGACTGGTAATTAAACTGTTGTGTAAAATTAAACCTAATAAAACTGAAGGATGTTTGCCTACCATGCACTTGGGTCTGGGACCCATCCCCAGCACTACTAAGAAAAAGCTTGGAGGAGCATTGCAGATCTTAATAGACTACCAATAGACGTGGACTGGCGTACAGCTTAGATACTGGACAGCTAAAAAATCTTTTCAGCGTGTTCCTAACAAGGACTTTTCTTATTGGGAGCGGGAGCAATACTGAAGATTAAACTTAGGGCCCAGTGCATTTGAGATAAAAGATCTACCATGTAGCTACAGCCCCAGTCCTCACAAGGACTTTAAGAGGGAACCACAGGGATCAAGGGGGAAATGTTAGGCTTTGTCCAGAGTTCAGGTAAAGTGGGGCGTCATGGTATGAGGCTTCTGGGGTAGGGATGCCGGGACAGTAACTCACAGTTCAAATGTGTTCTCATTACGACAGCAGATAAGACTGGGGTATAATTTGGGCTCAGCATTTGCTCAGAGTTCCAAAGATATTTTCAATTGCTACATTTCATACAGTTCTCTATCTTAAACTGAGACTCATTTGTTGCTGTAAAATATGGTGTTTTCTTCATGAAATACAAATCACATACCACAAATGAAGTCTGCAGCAGTAAAACTCAATGTGTTGCATCGTAAAAAAATCTTTTTTAATGAAATTTTTAAATGATATTTTTATTTTCCTATGTGCATGGGTATTTTACCTGTGTGTGTACCTGTGCTATCAATCCTGTGGAGGAGGTCTAGTGCTCTTCACTACTGAGCTGTCTTCCAGCTCTTGTGATAGGACATCTTGATTTGCTGCTGATTATATACCACTGAGGTATGACAACTGTATTTACCTCTTAGGAACTGTGGAATTCATCATGGACTCAGAGCACAATTTTTATTTCATGGAGATGAACACAAGGCTGCAAGTAGAACATCCCGTCACTGAAATGGTCACCGGAACTGACTTGGTGGAGTGGCAGTTCAGGGTAAGAATGTTTTTCCTAGGAAAAATCAGTCTTGGGCTCTGGATATAGCTTAGTGGTAGAGTGCTTGCTTAGCATGGTTGATGCCTGGGTTCAGTCCCTGGCACTACCAGAAATAAGATCAGTCTTGAGAATATATCATGCTGTGAACTACTTTGAGTATGACTCATTTTTTTGTGGTTAGGATGAGGACAGGAAAATGTAAGATTAAAAAAAAAAAAAAAAACTGGCTAGGCAGTGGTGGCACACGCCTTTAATCCCAGGAGGCAGAGGTAGACAGATCTCTGAATTCAAGACCAGCCTGGTCTACAGAGCGAGTTCCAGGACAGCCAGGACTACACAGAGAAACCCTGTCTTGAAAAACAAACAAACAAACAAACTACATCTGATGCTGCAATGTTATTGGCACTTTAGGAACACAGATTCCAAATTTATCAATTACCTTCATCCCCTGCTTAGGTCCTAGGCTATAGGCAGGTGAGCTGTATCACTGTATCTGGTCCTGATCACAGGCCAAGCCTTGTAATCTACCAAGGCAGCAACATTGTGGACCATGTTAGATTTTAGAGGCAAGCCATGCTAGCCAGGATGAAATGACCTAAGGAGTTGGCAGTGAAGAGCGAGGGGCATGGTCTTCTAGCAGTACAGTGATCCATGTAAAGTACATCTGCAGACTGCTGTCAGCCCATGAGTAGACGCTCAATTGTAGTAGCCATTCACAGCCAGTGTTCAGAAGTTATTGTAGTGTTTGACACTGTTGATGTATCTAACACACACACACACACTCACATGATCTGTAACTGTTCTAATAATATGAAAGTAGTAGTATGAATACTCTTGATTTCCAGAGGATTCTTGGTTCATTTCATGTACTGAGTCTAAGGTATTTTTTTCCATACTTTGATGATTAACTCATGACATTTGGATAACTTTGTCTTCTCAAAACTTCTGTGGACAATATTATCCTGTTTCTTTGGTGAATGATTAGTGGTTTGGATTGAGCCAAAGGATCCTTCAGGGTCTATCTGTGGCACTGGAAATGAGAAATCCAGGCACAATGAGCTATTAAATATTAATAGTGTTGGAGAAAACTAGCAAGTGTGTTTGCTTCTAGAATCAAGAAGAGGGATTTTTTTTTTCCCTGAAGCAGTAACCATGTGATCCTATGGGCTGCTTGCACCCGAAGACACTTCTGAATGTGCCCCAACAAAAAAATTGTAATTACTTAAAACATTATGAGGGGTTGTTGGTGCTGCTGTTGTTTTAATTTTAACTTCATTGCAAAGTTCTCAGGCATGAACTTAGTAGATGACACCATCATGTTGCATTGTCAAAACGTTGGACACCTAAAAGGATTTTAAAATCATAGAGGAACTTTGTCCCTAAGCATTTAGGAATGAGAAGGAAAACCAGGGATGTTTTTTCTGGATCTTAGGAAATTGCAGGAGCTTCAGAAAAGGAAGAGAGCTTTCATCATCCATAGCACATTCCAGAAATGAAGGAACTGTGGCCTGACATGGGGCATGAGGTGCTCTGGAATCATACATAGGGAAAGCAGGGGACCTTGACAGTTGATGAGTCGAGAATTGAGACTTCAGGCCTGCCTCTAGAGTCAGAGACTTCTTAAAAAGAGGGCTCAGTGATTCAACAGCTGAGTTCAGGTTACAGCACAGATGGCCAGCAGGACTCGGGGGATGCTGGGAAATCTGCAGCTACTGCATGTCTCTCTGAGAGTGAAAATGACACAGCATTCCCAACCTGAAGGTGTAGTTAGGACCAGTCTCTCCTGGACTCCGATGGAAAGCCAGTGTCAGAAAAAAAAGAAAAAGAAAAAGAAAAGCCAATAAAAATAAGCCAGTTTGAAAATGGTCTGTATAACAAGAAATAAGATTATATCCTAGAAGATGCGATGCATGGCAAACACTTTTTTCTTTGGCATGTGAAGACAATTAGAACTCACTAGCTTATCAAGAAGAGTTTCATTTTGAAACATAGAAGGAAAGGATACCAGCAAGGACTTCTGTGGTTCTTACTGTAGACAGACTCTGAATACAAAAGCTTGAAAAATTCCCTGGGCAGGGTGAGTGTGGGGCCAATGGAGCCCAGGCAGTGTGGGTATGGAGACTGTGGCCTGAAACACCACCAACACACTCGATTTAGTTAAATCTACTTTGGTTTTGTATTGTGTGTGGTTCCTGACCCTTCTGTTCTGAGGAATGTTCTCATCTCTGTTGTGGGGTTACCTTTTCAGTTCAGAATCATATTGTTACTCTTTTCTCCTGTGTCTTCCATGAATTGTTGTTGTTGTTGTTATTATTTATTATTATTATTATTATTATTATTATTATTATTATTATTATTTTAATCTTGGGGGAAAATTGAAGAGAGGATGTGTCCACATATCCTCTATTACATAAGTTTTCAACCTGTGGGTCATGACCCCTTTGGCAAACCTCTGTCCCCAAAAATATTTACATCCCATTATAACATTACATTATAACAGTAGCAAAACTATAGTTATGAAATAGCAATTAAAACAATTTTATGTTTGGGGGTCACCACAATATGAGGAACTTCATTAAAGGGTCACAGGGTTATGAAGGTTGAGAACCACTGCTCTATTAGCTTTTTTCAAGTCATACTAATTGAAGGGTAAAAATATATTAAATTGTATATAAGAGCCAAAATGATAAGTATTATAGTAACAGTGAATGATCATAGTTCTCCATCTTGTGATCTGAGTTACACAAACATCTTGTTCTTTCTGCCTTCCTCGTCACTCACTTGCTGGTGAAAATAGTGTAGATAGGCTGTTCACACTTTCTTCGTGGGTGTGAATGTAATTGCAGACACCAAGTGAAAATATAAAGATGATTGGGGAACTGAGTATTATATTGTAAATGTAAACAGTGTCTTACCAATAAGAAAATTAGGTTGTCATGGTATTAAACACTGATTTTTATACTTAGAAATTAGCCTTCAATTAAGCGTTCTCTACTTTAAAACTCTGGAACCCATGGTAATTAACAGATTTATCCCCACATTGACTCTGTTTAAGGGGATGGACAGCACAGATTTCATTTGACTGCTTTATAGAATCCAGACGTCCATTTTCACAGGGTATAAGCAAGACCACTGACCTGTGAGTCTGTTAGTAACTCTAATGTGCATTTTCACAAGAGGCTCTATTTTGTTACCAGATTGCAGCAGGAGAGAGGATTCCCTTGAGCCAGGAAGAAGTCCCTCTGCAGGGCCACGCCTTTGAGGCTAGAATATATGCAGAAGACCCTGACAATAGCTTTATGCCAGGGGCTGGACCACTGGTTCACCTCTCTACCCCTCAGGCAGACGTGTCTACAAGGATTGAAACTGGAGTAAGGCAAGGTAACACTAAGTGAGATCAAAGCTATCGCTGTAACTAAATTCGCAATAAGTTACTTTTCTCTAAGACGAGGCCAAACTGTGTTGGCCAGACTTAAACTCCTGGGCTAAAGTGAATGTCCTGCCTTCACCTGCTAATGATCACACCACCATACCCAGATTTAACTGCATTATCATCTCGTGTGTGTGTGTGGGGGGGTGTTTTACATTTTATTTATTTAATTACTTTGTGGGGTTTGGTGGGTTGCTATATGTATGCCATGTGTGCATGTGGAGGCCCTGGGACAACATACGGGAATGGTTTCTTACCTATGGGCACAGGGGACTGAAGGCTTGGAAGCTAGGAGTGGAAATAAGTTTAATGTGAGCAGGTAGGGCTTTGCCTTGACCTCCACAGAGAGAAAGGAAAAAAAGATAGGCTGAGGAAAGCCGGCCCATGGGTCACTTAAGCACATGATAAAGCCTTGTTAGATTTTGAACAAGTTTTTAAATCCACCTGAGCCTTGGTTTCCTGGAAATCAGATTGTGCTGAGGGCACCTGCCATGCAGGAGTTGGTGAGGATGAGTGTGAAGTGATGGGAGGAATGTGTTGTTCTGCCCTGCCTCATTCCTGAGTGCTGACATGGACAGTGTTTCTCAATTCCAGGAGATGAAGTCTCCGTGCATTATGACCCCATGATCGCAAAGCTTGTCGTCTGGGCCGCAGATCGCCCGTCAGCCCTGTCGAAACTGAGGTACAGCCTTCATCAGTACAACGTGAGTGAGCCGAGGCCTGTGCCGATGCCCTTTCTCGGCAGAGTGACCCTTTGTCTTCCCCAGAGGCTCCTGTTCTCACCTCACTCCTGCATTCCAGTGTCAGACACAAAACAGGTCTTCACAGGGCAAGTCCCCAAGGGCGAGTGTAGGCTTTGAGCACGTCTTTGTTTCAGTTAGGAAGAAAAGGATAGTAGACATAGAGCTATTAGTGTCAGTGCTACATTCTAGTGAAATCCTAGGCATCTGTAAATAAGGCCAACTATAGAAGTGAGTGTAGTCAGTTTTCTTTAAAACAATTAATACTTATTTTCATCCATTTGACAGTTTGTTTTTCTGTATCACATTAATTTTCCTGGTGCAAAAGTCCCAGCCCCATTAATTTCACTTCATAGAAGGATTTATGACACATGATTTTAAAATTATTGGGTGTTATTAATCTGCATCAATTTCCGTGGCTCTCACACTATGATTATACTTGCTCTCCCCTGAGTGGCCCCATGTGGAGAAGTCTGCTGCCTCCCCTTTGGCGTGTCTTTACCTCATACTGTCTGCTGACTGTCCTCGGTCCTGCTCACTCCTCAGACTCCATTTCCAGATGTTCTGTTTAGAGCAGGACACTTGGATGTCCTCTGCCCCCTTGGCCAGCCTTGGTCTCTGTAGCAGCCTTTGGGAGGCAGGGGCTGCAGCTGTTTTCTCTCACTGTCCCCAGAGCATGTGTCAGATCCTGGCACCTAAAACTGCTCAGTAAATGGAATCAGGAATGGATGATTGAGTGAATGAACACATGAACCCACAGTCACCTTTATCTTTAATCCTCTTATCATTGCTTTTTGAGAGGAGGTGATTAGGGTTGATGATATTCCTTTTTTAAAATTTTTATATCCATGTATGAACTTTGGATTTTAGTGTTGCAAGGAAGTTTCTTTCAAGCTGTTTATTCTTGTTCCCTCTCCAATATCACATTGCATTTGCAGTCATCCTATTTTGTGGAATGTTCTAAATAACAATCTTTGATCTCTTGAAAATAAATTCCATGTCTGTTTTTGACATTCATCATTTTCCTAACCTAAGCCAATTAAATGTTTAACCTGAGCCAATTAAACACCCCTGCTGTCCCACGTCCCACATCCTGTTTCTCTTGTTAAGCTGGATTTTCAAGTGTAAGTCCAGATATGCAGTGATAAATCTGGTGACAGTTGAGTGTGACCCTTCTCCACATGACACCTCAATGGGTCATAGAGCAGATGCTTTTCTGAATATATTGTTTTCCACACTCAGCAGGACCCAGGTTTGCTTCTCTTCCTAGATTGTCGGCTTGCGCACCAATGTGGACTTCCTGCTCCGGCTGTCTGGCCACCCAGAGTTCGAAGCTGGAAACGTGCACACTGACTTCATCCCTCAGCACCACAAGACACTCCTACCCACCCATAGCATCATAGCCAAAGAGGCTGTATGCCAGGCAGCTTTGGGGCTCATCCTCCAAGAGAAAGAGATGACCAGCGCTTTCAGACTTCACACACAAGGTACAGAGCACACTTTTCTTCCCTTGCTATAGTCTCTGAATCAGCAAGAAACATGCTTCTCTTTCTGTGTGTCTTTCTTGCCTTTTCTGCTTCCACTGACTGATCCTATTATATGCAGATATTTTTCAGTGTGGAAAAGAACTCTTCATGTATCACAAGTGCATCATAAGCATAAGTACATACATCACAAGTGCACAAATAAGCACTATTGAACTCAGTAGATGTAGCTCGAACAATGCCCTAACATTGCAGAAATTGCTCTCTTTCTAACTGAACACTGGTTCTTCCTGTATCGTGTGCTGATCCCTGTTGACTCTGCATTCAGCACTCCGGGTGGTTTGCTCCATTGTACCCACTGTTCCTACAGCAAAGCCCTTGGTCGCCCAGAGTCTGGAACACTGGAGATCCAGATTGCTCTGAGCTAGCCGTGTTTCATTACTGAGTTTCTTCTTCCTCTTTTTCCATCCCATAATTAAATTTCTGTCTGGATAGAGATTTTGGTCCTTCAGGGTGTCAGAGGATAGATATGCTGTGGAAGGATCTGTCCTGGTTGCCACATGCTTTCCTCCTCCAGCATGCTCTGATGGTTGCCCAACCTTTTCCTGGCAACTAGTTGCCTCATAGGATGGTGTATTATAGCTTCAGTCAGCTCTGCATTGAAAGGTCCCCCACCCCCTGCCCCCACTGCCCCCAAGCTAATACAAAATCTGCATTCTCAAACTTGCCCCCAGTATTTACTCAGGATAATGTTGAACATTGGATTAAACATAATTTTAAGTCTATTTCTCTTTTATTATGAGAATTATTATATTAAAATTTTTGTTTTTAGTTTATTTTTATTTATGTGTATGAGTGTTTTGCCTGTATCTGAGTCCGTGCTCTGTATACATACAGTGCCTGTCAAGGCCAGAAGAGGGACCCTAGGACTGGACTCAGGGATGGTTATAAACCTCCATCTATGGGAATCCCGCCTAGGCTGTTGGGAAGAGCAGCTGCTGCTGCTGACCACTAAAGCAGCAGCCCTAGCATTGTTATATGTTCTTGCCTCCTATCGGATTCTGTTGTTAGCATCTTTGATTTTAGATTTTTTTCAAATCATTGTATTGAAAGCTTAAAGAATGCAGCTATGTCTTTAGATTTGTTTGCTCTAGTCTCACTCTGCTCCTTTACTTCTTAAATTTATAAGTATCACACTTACAGGCTCCACACTAGATGGCTTCAGTTTAGTTACACCAGTCTCTGGGTTGTATCCAGCAGAGCATGCACACCTCAGCACATAGAGCTGAGCCAGTGACACAGACCCAGTGAGAGGAAAACAATGAATGTTAGAGACTGGGGCAGGGTGGGGACCGCTGTGCCACCAGAGGACAAGAGCTGACTTACAAATAATCAGATTCTTCCAGAGAAGCTGGGACTTGTCATGAAAGTCTCTGAGACGTAAGTCAGAGTATCTACCTTAAATTTCAAATAGTAAGAACTGAGCTGCCAATTGAGGACCTGTGGTTTAGATTTGCTTTTGTAGAGTATACTTGGGAGCTTGATACTTGTAATTTTGTTGTTGCATTTTAAATTTTTTCTAGATCAATTCTCTCCGTTTTCATTCAGCAGTGGGAGAAGACTGAATATCTCTTACACCAGAAACATGACTCTGAGAAGTGGTAAAAATGGTAAGTAATGTTTCATTACAAGAGAAATGCAGAAACATAGCACAAAAACACTTCTAGCCTGGTCATGCTCAGTCAGCTGTGAGATTTTAAATAGCCAGTGGAGTTGATTGGCAGGGTCATGGAGTTAATGGTGTACATTCTCTCCCTACTTCTCTGCTTTTAAGTATTCTAAAAATATGCCGTAAGTCATACCAATAAACAACTGAAGTGAAATGTGACAAAGTAGTAGTAATGAGACCAGGGTCTGATCTGAGGCAAGGCCGTTCTCCTCAGCTCTTTGTACTTTTTATTGCTCTGCAGGCTTTCTGCTCTAAGAACATCGCTTTTAGATAAGAAAACAGTGTTCAAAACTGTCGGGGACAGAGGGTCACCCACTGTTCATGCAGTGCCTTGAGATCCGTGTGGACTGGGTCACTGAAGAGCTGTTGTTTAGTCTATGTTTCATCATATGAGTGTTTATCTTTACCACAACATAATGAGGGGAATGAAGGGTGTCCCGGCTCATGTGTGGATGCTGACGCTGAAGTCCAGAAATAGGGTAACTTACCAAGGCCAGGCAGGGCAGAGCATCATGGGTGCCCACTCCTTTTGAAATTGACTCCATGCTTTTCCTAACACTTTTTGGTTGGGTAGTTTGGTTTTTATTTTCTGTGTACTCGTTTGAGAAGGCTTAAAGACTAACTTACTTTAACTGAAGTTAGAAGATGGTGGCACCTAAGCCAGAAGAAGGTGGTTAATAAATCATGACCAGGCAGGATACAGAGGATCTTAGTCCTGTCATAGCCGGTCACCATCCCTTCTGCTAGAGGACAGTGTGCATGAGAAGCCAGAGTAGGTCAAGTATCCTGGATACGAGGATGTGAGGTATCCTTGAGCTCTGGCAGCTCTCATAAAAAGCAGGCGAGCTGGCTAGAGCAGCTCCCTGCCAGCAGATCAGTCCCCTCTTCTCTGAGGAGAGCAGGACCTTTTGACTCTAGATATCATAGACATCACTACAGTGTAGCAAATACTCTTCACAAAGCGATTGCATTGTGACCATTATGTCACCCTCAGCCTAGGTGGACACTGCTAGAACTATACTGGGTGATCTCCAAGCCTTCGCAAAGAAAGTTGAAACACCTCTCACTCCACGGCATAACCGGTGCTATCCCTGCATCTTGGGTTAGAGTGTTTACTCATATCATCCTAAAAAGCAGCCTCGAAAATCTGAGGATGTCTTGTTAGCAACTCCTGCATGCTGACTGCACACATCAGTGAGGAAA